>NC_141000.1:134785860-135066024 GCF_052327205.1 Somniosus microcephalus | reverse complement strand
CCCTCCCTATTTCTCTGTCTCTCTGACGTCTGTTCCCCTCTGTCGCTCTCAGTTTTTCTTCTGCCGTGGTGCCCCGATTTGCTACTCCAGGCCCCGCCGTCCGCCCGCTCTCTCCGGGGCAAGGTAAGAGCCGGGCTCCGGCCCCACACCGCCAGGGATCAGCACCCGAGGAACCCGCCCAACGCCCAACGTGAACAAAGACCCTCCTCACCTGTCACGGAGTTGAAGTCTCCGAAAGCGGCCACGGTGCGCCGGGCCTCTTCCCCCGCGCATTCAGGAGGCGCGGGGAAGAGAGAGAGACAGACTGGGGGGGGGGGGTCGAGTTAGACGCCGCCGCGCACCTGCTCCGCGGAGCTCCGTGCCGCCACCCACCGCCGCACCAGCCTTTACTAAGATGGCGGCGGTAGCGGCGCTCGGCTGAGGCCCGCCCCTCCAGCCTTCACAAAGATGGCGGCGATCGGGGGCCGCTTGTTGGCTCGGGCCGGGAGGTGCCTAGCTCGGGCGTGGGTGCGGAGGAGAGGCCGAGGCTTCGAGGCCGTACCTGGAAAAACGGGGAAAGGTAGAAAAATTAATGAGATTAGATAAAAGATTTAGAAAGTAATTAACTTTTTAAAAAAACGTGAGTTTTAAAAGCAACGTTTTTTTTAAAGACGCAGAAAGCGGGAAAAAGAAAGGAAAAGTTTGGAATCAAGATGGCGGCGACTCACTTCGGTTCAGAACGATAAGGCCCGCCCACACACGCACCGATTGGTCGATCGTCAGGTCACTGAAGCGTAGGATTGGTCAATCGTCCCGTCACTCAACCGTAGGAGGGCCCGGCCGCACGCGCCAGGAACCCGCCGTACGATTGGTCGACCTCGACGTCACTCGATGCTAATGAGCGGATAATGAGCGGAATGTTGAACGTTTTTTGGATACCGTGGGCGCAATTTTTGTCCGGCCGAAACGTAAATACACTTAGGACGGTTCTGGAATCGTCAGCTTTCTTTCGACGTAACGCACGTATAGGTACGCTCTATAACTTTCGAGTTAATTCAAGACAGACAGACAGAAAGACAGACGGTAACGTTAAAAAAAAATACACTCACCAGCTACTCACCAATCAGCTCCTTCACTTGTGCCAATGTCACTTTTTTTACTCTAACGTCACTTTTTCAAAAACTGCCTCTGTTGAGTTGCTGCTGCTCCTTTCAACTGCTCCGCTCTCGCTGTGCTCCCCCCAGTCTCAGCATGTGAGTGCAAAAGACAAGGCTGAAGTGTCTACAAACATCTTCAGCCAGAAGTGCCGAGTGGATGATCCATATCGGCCTCCTCCTGAGGTCCCCACCATCACAGAAGCCAGTCTTCAGCCAATTCGATTCACTCCATGTGATATCAAGAAATGGCTGAGCGCACTGGATACAGCAAAGGCTATGGGCCCCGACAACATCCCGGCTATTGTGCTGAAGACTTGTGCTCCAGAACTAGCCGCACCTCTAGCCAAGCTGTTCCAGTACAGCTGCAACACTGGCATCTATCCGACAATGTGGAAAACTGCACAGGTATGTCCTGTCCATAAAAAAGCAGGACAAATCCAATCCGACCAATTACCACCCCATCAGTCTACTCTCAATCATCAGCAAAGTGATGGAAGGTGCTGCTCACTGATGCCCAGTTTGGGTTCTGCCAAGACCACTTGGCTCCTGCCAAGACCACTTGCCTCCCGACCTCAGTACAGCCTTGGTCCAAACACGGACAAAGGAGCTGAATTCCAGAGGTGAGGTGAGAATGACTGCCCTTAACATCAAGGCAGCATTTGACCGAGTGTGGCATCAAGGAGCCCTAGTAAAACTGAAGTCAATGGAAATCAGGGGGAAAACTCTCCACTGGCTGGAATCATACCTAGCACAAAGGAAGATGGTTGTGGTGGTTGAAGGTCAATCATCACAGTCCCAAGACATCGCAGCAGGAGTTTCTCAGGGAAGCACCCTAGGCCCAAACATCTTTAGCTGCTTCATCAATGACCTTCCCTCCAACATAAGGTCTGAAGTGGGGATGTTCGCAGATGGTTGCACGGTGCTCAGTGCCATTCACAGCTCCTCAGATAATGAAGCAGTCCATGCCCGCATGCAACAAGACCTGGACAACGTTCAGGCTTGGGCTGATAAGTGGCAGGTAACATTCGCACCACAGAAGTGCCAGGCAATGACGATCTCCAACAAGCGAGCGTCTAACCACTGCCCCATGACATTCAACGGCATTACCATCGCTGAATCCCCCACCATCAACATCCTGGGGGTCACCATTGACCAGAAACTTAATTGGACCAGCCACGTAAATACTATGGCAACAAGAGCAGGTCAGAGGCTAGGTAGTCTGCAGCGAGTGTCTCACCTCCTGACTCCCCAAAGCCTTTCTACCATCTACAAGGTACAAGTCAGGAGTGTGATGGAATACTCTCCACTTGCCTGGATGAGTGCAGCTCCAACAACACGAGAATCTCGACACCATCCAGGACAAAGCAGCCCGTCTGATTGGCACCCCATCCACCACCTTAAACATTCACTCCCTCCACCACCGGCGCACCGTGGCTGCAGTGTGTGCCATCTACAAGATGCACTGCAGCAACTCGCCAAGGCTTCTTCGGCAACACCTCCCAAACCCACGACCTCTTCCATCTAGAAGGACAAGGGCAGCAGGCGCATGGGAACACCACCACATCCAAGTCACACACCATCCTGACTTAGAAGTATATCGCCGATCCTTCATCATCACTGGGTCAAAATCCTGCAACTCCCTCCCTAACAGCACTGTGGGAGTACCTTCACCACACGGACTAAAGCGGTTCAAGAAGGCGGCTCACCACCACCTTCTCAAGGGCAATCACGGATGGGCAATAAATGCTGGCCTTGCCAGCAACGCCCACATGCCATAAACGAATTTTAAAAAACCTCATCCTTCGGTTAGCCACTTTATAGCCTTCCAGAATCAACATTGAGTTCAACAATTTCAGATCATCGCCACTGCTCCCATTTTTTCGGACAGCGTTTTTTTTATTCATTGATGTTGACGGTGGAGGAATCAGCGATGGTAATGCCGTTGAATGTTAAGGGGCAGTGGTTAGACTCTCTCTTCTTGGAGATAGTCATTGCCTGGCACTTGTGTGGCACGAATGTTACCTGCCACTTATCAGTCCAAGCCTGAATGTTGTCCAGGTCTTGCTGCATGCAGGCATGGACTGCTTCATTATCTGGGGAGTTGCGAATGGAACTGAACACTATACTTCAAAGTCAGGATGGTGTGTGACTTGGAAGGGGACTTGGAGGTGGTGGTGTTCCCATGCGCCTGCTGCCCTTGCCCTTCTAGGTGGTAGAGGTCGCGGGTTTGGGAGGTGCTGTCAAAGAAGCCTTGGCGAGTTCTGACCTTATGATGGAGGGAAGGTCATTGATGAAGCAGTTGAAGATGGTTGGGCCTAGGACACTGCCCTGAGGAACTCCTGCAGCGATGTCCTGGGGCTGACTTGATTGACCTGCAACAACCACAACCATCTTCCTTTGTGCTAGGTATGACTCCAGCCAGTGGAGCGTTTTCCCTGATTCCCATTGACTTCAGTTTTACTCGGGCTCCTTGATGCCACACTCGGTCAAATGCTGCCTTGATTTCAAGGGCAGTCACACTCACCTCACCACTGGAATCCAGCTCTTTTGTCCATGTTTGGGCCAAGGCTGTAATGAGGTTTGGAGCCAAGGGGCCCTGATGGAACCCAAACTGAGCATCGGTGAGCAGGTTATTGGTAAGTGCCGCTTGATAGCATGTCGACGACACCTTCCATCACTTTGCTGATGATTAAGAGTAGACTGATGGGACTGTAATTGGCTGGATTGGATTTGTCCTATTTTTTGTGGACAGGACATACCTGGGCAGTTTTCCACATTGTCAGGTAGATGCCAGTGTTGTAGCTGTACTGGAACAGCTTGGCTAGTTCTGGAGCGCAAGTCTTCAGCACGGCACTGAGTGAATCGAATTGGTTGAAGACTGGCTTCTGTGATGGTGGGGACGTCAGGAGGAGGCCGAGATGGATCATTCACTTGGCACTTCTGGCTGAAGATGGTTCTAAACACTTCAGCCTTTTCTTTTGCACTCAAGTGCTGGGCTCCGCCATCATTGAGGATGGGGATATCCATGGAGCCTCCTCCTCCCGTTAGTTGTTTAATTGTCCACCATTCACGACTGGATGTGGCAGGACTGCAGAGCTTTGATCTGATCCGTTGATTGTGGGATCGCTTAGCCCTGACTATAGCATGCTGCTTTTGCTGTTTAGCATGCATGTAGTCCCATGTTGCAGCTTCCCCAGTTTGGCACCTCATTTTTAGGTATGACTGGTGCTGCTCCTGGCATACTCTCTACACTCCTCATTGAACCATGGTTGGTCCCCTGGCTACATGGTAATGGTAGAGTGAGGGAAATGCCAGGCCATGAGGTTAAGATTGTGGTGGAATACAATTCTGCTGCTGATGGCCCACAGCGCCTCATGGATGCCCACTTTTGAGCTGCTAGATTGGTTCTGAATCTATCCAATTTAGCACGTTGGTAGTGCCACACAACAAGATGGAGGGTGTCCTCAGTGTGAAGACAAGACTTTGTCTCCACAATGACTGTGCGGTGGTCACTGCTACCAATACTGTCATGGACAGATGCATCTGCGACAGGTAGATTGGTGAGGACGAGGTCAAGTAGGTTTTTCCCCTCATGTTGGTTCTCTCACCACTTGCCGCAGCCTGGCAGTTATGTCCTTCAGGACTCGGCCAGCTCGGTCAGTAGTGGTGCTACCGAGCCACTCTTGGTGATGAACATTGAAGCCCCCCACCCAGAGTACATTCTGTGTCCTTGCTACTCTCAGTGCTTCTTCCAAGTGGTGTTCAACATGGAGGAGTACTGACTCATCAGCTGAGGGAGGATGGTAGGTGGTAATCAGCAGGAGGTTTCCTTGCCCATGCTTGACCTAAAGCCATGAGACTTCATGGGGTCCAGAGTCAACGCTGAGGACTCCCAGGGCCACTCCCTCCCAACAGTATAGCAGTTTACTGCCACCTCTGGTGGATCTGTCCTGCCAGTGAGACGGGACATACCCAGGGATGGTGATGGAGGAGTCTGGGGCAGGTACTGGTAATAGTTCTGCTATTGCCATTTACACCTCCTCTGGTCTCATCTTTTGTTTCTTTACTTGTCCCATTACCATCCCCTTTTGCCTCGCACTATCATACCTTTCTTAATCATTGCTGCCTTCCATCTTATCACAGACCTTCCCTTTTGTACTTTCCTCCTCTCCCTGCCTCTGTACTTGTTTAAAACCTATTACATCTCTAACCTTTCCAGTTCTGATGAAAGGTCATCGACCTGAAATGCTAACTGTTTCTCTCTTCACAAATGCTGCCTGACCTGCTGAGTATTTCCAGCATTTTGTGTTTTTATTAGAGTAGGTAGCCCCAGTTGAAGGGCTAGTATAGGCACGATGGGATAAGTGGCCTCCTTATGCCCCTCTATGAAAAGCTTTGCAATGTTTCTGAGAGATGTGATGCTGAGCTATATAAATGCAACCCTTTCTCTTAACTGATATTCCCCAAAACAAACGTTGCCACCTGTTACAGAACACACAAACATGCAAAACTATTTCCCAGTCTATCCTCTCGTCCTATCCAGCAACTCTCATACAGCCAACAATTACCTTCTTCGCTTGACTAGAATTTATACTAGGTCTTTAGAAGCCAAGACACTTGTTTCTTTGGATACTATGCTCTGCATGGCCCCTCCATCTGTTCAATATTGTGCCTTTCCCTGTTTGATGATCAATGCAAAAACTGAAACTGTTTCTCTAATAGCTATTGATGTTCCTCCTCAGCTGGTAATATTCTGCTGGTAGCTCATGCTTCAACCTTGGATTGCTGCACTCGGCCTTTGCTGGGGTTGCCTCCGAAGGACTCCAAGAAATTTGTACAAATGGTTAGAAAGGTAAGACATTTCAATTGAGATATCAAGGGGAGGCCAAGGATCTGGAGGGTGCCCTGCCCCATTCAGAGCCCCAGCCCTTGTTATCAGGGCGATCGGTAGGGCCCAAATGTGCCACTCACCGAAGGAAGCAGGTTCATGGGGAGGGGGTGAGGTGGAGGGGGAGGGGGGGTAGAGGGAGCCCGGGGCAACAGCCCTCATCACTCCGGCTTCTCCTGGCCCCACAACATAATTTCAACATTTGTTATGATACCAGATCATAACAATTCGCTGTGTAAAAAAATATTCTCCTCATCTACCCTGTTTCTTTTGCCAATGACCTTCAATCTGTGTCCTCTGGTTACCGACCCTCCTGCCACTGGGAGCAGTTTCTCCCAGTGGCTCAGTGGGCAGCACTCTTGCCTCTGTCAGAAAGTTGTGGGTTCAAGTCCCACTCCAGAGACTTAAGCACAAAAATCTAGGCTGACACTCCCAGTGGAGTACTGAGGGAGCGCTGCACTGTCAGAGGTACTGTTTTTCAGATGAGACGGTAAACCGAGGCCCCAGCTGCTCTCTCAGGTGTACGTAAGAGATTCCATGGATCTATTTCGAAGAAGAGCAGGGGAGTTATCCCCGGTGTCCTGGAGCCAATATCTATCCCTCAGTCAGCATCACTAAAACAGATTATCTGGTCATTATCACATTGCTGTTTGTGAGAGTTTGCTGTGCACAAATTACAACAATGACTGCACTTCAAAAATACTTCATTCTCTGCTTTGGGGCATCCTGTCATGAAAGGCGCTGTATAAATGCTAATTTTTTTTTCACCTTCAAATACCTTCATAATTTTGAACACCTCTATTAAATCTTCCCTTAACGTTCTCTGCTGGAAAAATCCAGCTTCTCTGGTCTCTCCATATAACTGATGTCCCTCATTCTGTCTTGACAAAGGGTTTCGACCTGAAACGTTGACTCTATTTCTCTCTCTACGGATGTTGCCTGGCCTGCTGAGTTTTTCCAGCATTTTCTGTTATTTCCCTCATTCTGGTACTATTCTAGTAACTCTCCTCTGCACCCTCTCCAAGGCCTTGACATCCTTCCTAAAGTGTGGTGCCCAGAATTGGTCACAGTACTCCCGCTGGGGCCTAACAAGTGTTTTATAAAGGTTTACCATAACTCCTTGCTTTTGTACTCTGTGCCTCTATTTATAAAGCCAACGATCCCATATGCTTTTTTAACAGCCTTCTCAACTTGTTCTGCCAGCTTCAAAGACTTGTGTACTTACACCCCCAGATCTCTGTTCCTGCACCCACTTAAAAATTATACCATTTAGTTTATATTGCCGCTCCTCATGCTTCCTACCAAAATGCATCACTTCACACTTCTCTGCAATCAATTTCATTTGCCGTGGGGGAGAAATTTGGTATCACTCCATTTGGGACACTAACGTTTAAAAGTTGAAAAAATTAAATCAAGCACTCCACTTCCTTCCTGGAGCGCAACAGGCAGCAGGCGGGGTGGTAGGCGAGCAGCTGTACACTGGGCCGTGCAGCGCTGCCGCGTTGGAAGGCTCCTTCCCTCCCTTAAAGGGAAGGGCCATCGCTGCAAGCTCTGCAAGAGGAAAACTTACCTGGTCCCCAACGGCAGCCGTGACCCGGCCTGATCAGCCCGATGCACTGCAGCAGAGTACCGGGCTGATCGATCGCTGGTGAAGACAAAGGGGAAAAAAAAAGAGAAAGAGCATTTCACAATTTTTTTTACTTACCTCGGCCACCTCGCCTTTAAGTATCGCCCCTGAGGCGCCCAGCCTCCCGATGAACGCCTCCTACAGCTGCCGGTGTTTTCGCCCGGCGATGCTGCAGGAGGCGGAAAGAAAGTTCGGGTCCGGGGCGCGACGGGGGCGATGCGTACGGAGATAACTTCACGATCTCCAGGTGAAGGAAATCAGAGTGCAAGCCATACCGCCGGCGCAAACCTCCCGCCGAATATAGCGGGAGTCGATCTTCTCGTCGCACCCGGTTAGTAAATGCTTAGCGCCCCGTTATCGCCCCCCCCGGAGGCGATAAGGGGAGGCACTAAAGAGGCCAACTTCTGGGCCCATGTGTCTGCCCAATTCACCAGTCTGTCTGTGTCCTCCTGAAGTCTGTTACTATCCTCCTCACTGTTTATTACATTTAGGAGTTTTGTGTCATCTGCAAACTTTGAAATGAAGCCCTGTGCACACAAGTCCAGGTCCTTAATACACATCAAAAAGAGCAATGGGGGAGGAGATAGCGGAAGTGCGGGAGGAGATAGCAAAAGGGCTTGCCATACTTTTCTAATCTTCCCCAGATAGAAACATAGAAGATAGGAGCAGCAGTAGGCCATTCGGCCCCTCGAGCCTGCTCCGCCATTCAATGCGATCATGGCTGATCATCCCAATTCAGTACCCTGTCCCTGCCTTCTCCCCATATCCCTTGATCCCTTTAGCCTTAAGAAATATATCCAACTTCTTCTTGAATATATTTAATGAATTGGCCTCTACTGCCTTGTGTGGTAGAGAATTCCACAGGTTCACCACTCTCTGGGTGAAGAAATTCCTCCTCATTTCTGTCCTAAATGGATTACCCCTTATCCTTAGACTGTGACCCCTGGTTCTGGACTCCCCGACCATCGGGAACATCCTTCCTGCATCTAGTCCTGTCAGAATTTTATAAGTTTCAATGAGATCCCCTCTCATTCTTCTAAACTTCAGCGAGTATAAGCCCAATCGACCCAATCTCTCCTCATAACGTCATTCCTGCCATCCCAGGTATCAGCCTGGTGAATCTTCGCTGAACTCTTTCCATGGCAAGAACATCCTTCCTCAGATAAGGTGACCAAAACTGCACACAATACTCAAGGTGTGGTCTCACCAAGGCCCTGTACAACTGCAGCAAGACATCCTTGCTCCTGTACTCAAACCCTCTCGCTACGAAGGCCAACATACCATTTGCCTTCTTAACCGCCTGCTGCACCTGCATGCTTACCTTCAGCGACTGGTGCACAAGGACACTCAGGTCTCATTGCACTTCCCCTTCTCCCAATCTATTGCCATTCAGATAATAATCTGCCTTCCTGTTTTTGCGACCAAAGTGGATAACCTCACATTTATCCACGTTATACTGCATCTGCCATGTTTCTGCCCAATCACCCAACCAGTCCAAATCATCCTGGAGTTTCTCTGCATCCTCCTCGCAACACACACACCCACCCAGCTTTGTGTCGTCTGCAAACTTGGAGATATTACATCTAGTTCCCTCGTCTAGATCATTAATATATATTGTGAATAACTGGGGTCCAAGGACCGATCCCTGCAGTACCCCACTAGTCACTGCCTACCACTTGGAAAAAGAGCCGTTTATTCCAACTCTTTGCTTTCTGTCTGCCAACCAATTCTCTATCCAAGTCTATACC
The DNA here is from genome assembly GCF_052327205.1 of Somniosus microcephalus. Lineage (NCBI taxonomy): Eukaryota > Metazoa > Chordata > Chondrichthyes > Squaliformes > Somniosidae > Somniosus > Somniosus microcephalus. The sequence continues at coordinate 135,056,625 of NC_141000.1, read as the reverse complement.
ATACCCCCAATTCCATGTGCCTTAACTTTACACACTAATCTCTTATGCGGGACCTTATCGAAAGCCTTCTGAAAGTCCAAATACACCACATTCACTGGTTCTCCCTTATCTATTTTACCAGTTACATCCTCAAAAAATTCCAGTAGATTAATCAAGCACGATTTACCTTTTGTAAATCCATGTTGACTTTGTCCAATCCTCTCACTGTTTTCCAAGTGCTCTGCTATTTAATCTTTTACAATGGACTCTAGTATTTTCCCCACTACCGATGTCAGGCTTACCGGTCTGTAATTCCCCGTTTTCGTTCTACCACCTTTTTTAAATAGTGGGGTAACATTACCTACCCTCCAATCCATGGGTACTATTCCAGATTCCATCGAATGTTGGAAGATGATCAGCAATGCATCTACTATTTCTAGGGCCACTTCCTTAAGTACCCTAGGATGTAGATTATCAGGCCCTGGGGATTTATCAGCCTTCAATCCCGTCAATTTCCCCAACACCATTTCCCTACAAATACTGATTTCTTTCAGTTCCTCCCTTTCATCAGACCCTATGTTCCCCGACATCTCTGGGAGGTTATTTGTGTCCTCCTTTGTGAAGACAGAACCAAAAAATGTATTTAATTGGTCTGCCATTTCTTTGTTCCCCATTATAAATTCCCCTGATTCTGACTGCAAGGGACCTACGTTTGACTTCACCAATCTTTTTCTCTTCACACATCTATAAAAGCTTTTAGAGTCAGTTTTTATGTTCCCTCCAAGCTTACTCTCATTCTATTTTCCCCTTCTTAATTAATCCCTTTGTCCTCCTTTGTTGAATCCTAAACTGCTCCCAATCCGCAGGTTTACTGCTTTTTCTGGCCAATTTATATGTCCTCTCCTTGGATCTTATGATATCCCTAATTTCCCTTGATAGCTACGGTTGAGTCGCCTTTTTTGTTTTATTTTTATGCCAAACTGGGATGAACAAATTCTGTAGTTCATCCATGCGGTCTTTGAATGTTTGCCATTGCCTATCCACTGTCAACCCTTTGAGTGACATTCCCCAATCAATCCTACCCAACTCGTGCCTCAGACCATCGTAGTTTCCTTTATTTAAATTCAGGGCCCTAGTCTCTGAGTCAACGACTTCATTCTCCATCTTAATGAAGAATCCTATCATATTGTGATCGCTCCAACCCAAGGGGCCTCGTACAACAAGATTGCTAATTAATCCTTTCTCGTTACATAATACCCAGTCTAAGATGGCCTGATCTCTGGTTGGTTCCTCGACATATTGGTCCAGGAAACCATCCCGTAAACACTCCAGGAATTCCTCCTCCACAGTATTGTTACTAACTTGGTTAGCCCAATCTATATGTAGATTAAAGTCACCCATGATGACTGCTGTGCCCTTATTGCACGCTTCTCTAATTTCCCTTTTAATGCCATCCCCAACCTCCGCATTACTGTTTGGAGATCTATATACCACTCCCACTAACGTTTTCTGCCCCTAGGTATTTCTCAGTTCTACCCATACAGATTCCACATCATCAGAGCTAATACCCTTCCTTACAATTGTGTTAATCCCTTCTTTAACCAGCAATGCTACCCCACCTCCCTTTCCTTTTTGCCCATCTTTCCTGAATATTGAATACCCCTGGATGTTGAGTTCCCAGCCTTGGCCACCCTGGAGCCATGTTTCCGTAATCCCAATCAAATCATATTCGTTTACCTCTATTTGCGCAGCTAATTCATCCACCTTATTACGAATGCTCCTCGCATTAAGACACAAAGCCTTCAGGCTTGTCTTTTTAATGCTCTTAGACCTATTAGAATTATTATTTATGTGGTCATGTTTGATTTAAACCGTTGATTTCTCTGACTGCCACTTTTGTTTTTCTCCTTCCTATCTTTTGCTTTTATCCTCGTTTCCCTTTCCTCTGTCTCCCTGCTCAGGTTCCCAACCCCCTGCCATTTTAGTTTAAACCCTCCCCCAGAGCACTAGCAAACACTCCCCCTAGGACATCGGTCCTGGCCCTGCCCAGGTGCAAACCGTCCGGTTTGTACTGGTCCCACCTCCCCCAGAACCGGTTCCAATGTCCCAGGAATTTGAATCCCTCCCCCTTGCACCATTAATCTAGCCACGTATTCATCTGAAATATCCTTCTATTTCTACTCTGACTAGCACGTGGCACTGGTAGCAATCCTCAGATTACTACCTTTGAGGTCCTATTTTTTAATTTACCTCCTAACTCCCTATATTCAGCTTTTAGACCTCATCCCGTTTTTTACCTATATCGTTGGTACCTATATGCACCACGACAACTGGCTGTTCACCCTCCCCTTCCAAAATGTTCTGCAGCCGCTCTGAGACATCCTTGACCCTTGCACCAGGGAGGCAACACACCATCCTGGAGTCTCGTTTGCGGCCACAGACACGCCTATCTATTCCCCTTACAATAGAATCCCCTATTACTATAGCTCTACCCCTCTTTTTCCTCCCGTCCTGTGCAGCAGAGCCACCGCTGGTGCCAGGAAGTTGGCTGCTGCTGCCTTCCTCTGATTAGCCATCCCCCCTCAACAGTATTCAAAGTGGTATATCTGTTTTAGAGGGGGATGTCCACAGGGGACCCCTGCACTACCTGCCTGCGCCTACTGCTCTGTCTGTTGGTCACCCCTTCCCTTCCTGCCTGTCCAACCTTTGCCTGCGGTGTGACCAACTGCTTAAACGTGATATCCACGACGTCCTCAGCATCGCGAATGGTCCAGTATGTATCCAATCACAGCTCCAGCGCCGCAATGCGGTCTGCCAGTAGCTGCAGCTGGACACACTTCCTGCACACATGGTTGTCAGGAACACAGGAAGTGTCCCTGAGTTTCCACATAGTGCAGGAGGAGCATACCACGGGGCCGAGCTCTCCTTTCATGACTTACCCTTTAATTAATTGAAATTAAATTAAATCAAATCAATCCCACCAATTACACTACAGTTAAATGATATATTTAAGGGCCCTGGTTTACCAACAGTCCCCGCTACACCACAGAGAGCTTAGAAACTATAAACCACAGAGTTAAAGTTTAAAAAAGAGAGAAATACTCACCAACCAATCACTTACCTGCTTTCTGGTGACGTCACACTTTGATTACTTTTTACTTCACTCCCTCCCTCTGAGCTTGGAGATTGGAGATTAGTAAACCTACCGGGTGCTCGCCGCTGCTTTTATACCTCGCCGCCGCTCAGCCGCCTCGTCTCCCGCAGGTCCGCTGCTCTGAGGCCTACCTGGTCCTCGCCACCGCTCAGCCGCCTCATCTCCCGCAGGTCTGCTGCCGCCGCTCTGAGATGCAGGGAAGGTGCCTGAGGATTGGAAAGTGGCAAATCTAACACCATTGTTCAAGAAAGGGTGCAAGGACAATCCTAGTAACTAAAGGCCGGTCAGTTTAACAGCAGTGGTGGGTAAAGATTTAGAAACAATAATCAAGGAAAAAATTGACAGGCATTTGGAGAGGTTTAAGCTAATTAAGGAGAGTCAACACGGATTTGTAAAAAGCAGATCGTGTTTGACTAATCTAATTGAATTTTTTGATGAAGTAACAGGGGGGATTGATGAAGGGAATGCAATGGATGTTGTCTACATGGACTTTCGGAACGCGTTTGACAAAGTACCACATAGAAGGCTGGTTAACAAAATTGAGACTCATGGAATAGGTGGGTCAGTAGCAGCTTGGATAAGGAATTGGCTTCAGGACAGAAAACAGCGAGTTGTGGTAAATGGCTGTTTTTCAGACTGGAGGATGATAGACAGTGGTGTTCCCCAAGGGTCAGTGCTGGGGCCACTGCTTTTTTCGATATATATAAATGACCTGGATATTGGAATACAGAGTAGAATTTCTAAATTTGCCAATGACACCAAACTTGGGGGTGTGGCAAACAGTGAGGATGATACCAATCGACTGCAACGGAACATAGAAAGGCTAGCAGAATGGGCAGACGGAATTTAATACAGAGAAGTGTGAGGTGATGCATTTTGGCAGAAGGAACAGGGAGAGGAAATATACACTTAATGGCACAGTTTTAAAGAGTGTGCAGGGACAGAGGGACCTGGGAGTTAATGTACATAGGTCCCTGAAGGTGGCAGGACATATTGAGAGAGTGGTTAGCAAAGCATAGGGGATCTTGGGCTTCATAAATAGAGGTATTGAGTACAAAAGTAGAGAAGTTATGCTGAACCTTTATAAAGCCCTGGTTAGGCCACAACTGGAGTATTGCGTCCAGTTCTGGTCACCACATTTTAGGAAGGATGTGAAGGCTCTTGAGAGAGTGCAGAGGATATTTACCAGAATGGTTCCGGGGATGGGGGATCTTAGCTACAAGGACAGGTTGGAGAAGCTGGATTTGTTTTCATTAGAGCAAAGGAGGTTGAGGAGTGATTTGAGAGAGATGTACAATATTATGACAGGTTTGGATGGGCTAGATGGGGAAAGGCTGTTCCCAATAGTTGATGGTACAAGGACTAGGGGACACAGATTTAAGGTTTTGGGCAAGAGATACAGGAGGGATGTGAGGAAAAACTTTTTTACGCAGCGAGTGGTGAGGACCTGGAACTCGCTGCCGACGGAAGTGGTGGTAGCGGACACACTCAATGTCTTCAAGGGGAGACTGGATAGGCACTTGAGGGAAATAATCTTGCAGGGCTACGGGGATAGAGCGGGGGAATGGAACTGACTAGATTGCTCTACAGAGAACCGGCACAGACTCGATGGGCCGAATGGCCTTCTTTTGTGCCGTATGACTCTATGGGCTGGATTTTACCTGCCGAGACGAGTTGGGGGCGAGACGGCTGCCTTCCGGGTTCTAGTCCTGCCCCCAGCAATGTCCGACGCACAGGCGCTATTTTCCCCTGTTTGGCCTTGTTAAGCCCGCCCTGCGGGTTTTCAGACCAATTAAGGGAAAGCCGGTGTCAGATGACATCAGTTGATGACACTTTATCTGCCAGTTTTCTTAATGGGACATGAGCCATTTATTTTTGAAAGATGATTTGACAGTGCTTGACAGTCACTGTACAAAGATGAGCCCTTGCTCCCAGGCTCTCCAATGACTCTCTCCTTAGGATAAAACAGATAGCAGCTGCAGATGAGGGTACAGAAGCGATCTGTCACTTCTCCCAATAAGGTGAGGCCACACAAACACTTCAAAACTTGCCACAGAAAATTCTAAACACATTACAATTGATTTTCCCAAATGTTCTTACCTCTGATACTCACCGGTGTCCCACTGCATCCTTCACACCACTTCTGCAGCTGTCATCTATACACAAACATTACAACAGACCTACAGCACGCCTCACTTACCCTGGCGGGGTTCCCTGACATCGGGAAGACCGCAGAAGTCTCAAAATGTTAACAGGCAGTTAAGTGGCTATAATCCTTTTCCCACTGCTAGGAGTCGGGCCCCTGCGCAAATCGGGTACCTGACTCCCGGAAAGATTGGTTGCAGGTAGGTTGGGAGCGGGTTTGGGACCCGCTCCCATTCTTTTTGATTTTCCCAGCAGTTCCACCTCCAGACCCGCCTCCTCAGGGCTGGTAAAATCCAGCCCCTATGACCCAATTCTGACCCCTAAGGGACACCAATGTACACTTCCATCCAGTCTGAAAAACAACCATTCACCACTACTCTCTGCTTTCTGTCCCTTAGCCAATTTCATATCCACACAGCCACTGTCCCTCTAATCCCCATGGCTTTTATTTTGCTAACAAGTCTATTATGTGGTACTTTTTATCAAATACCTTTTGAAAGTCCATATACACACCAACCACACCACCCTCATCAACCCTCTCCGTTACTTCATCAAAGAACTCAATCAAGTTAGTCAAACATGATTTGTCTTTAACAAATCCGTGCTGGCGTTCATTTATTAACCCATATTTTTCCAGTGACAATTATTGTCTCTAAAAGTTTCCCCACCACCGGTGTTAGGTTGACTGGCCTGTAGATGCCGGGTTTATCCCTCTCCCGTTTTTTTAAACAGGGGTGTAACATTTGCAATCCTCTGGCACCACTTCCATATCCAAGGAGGATTGGAAGATTGTGACCAAAGCTTTCTATTTTTCCGGCCAAAGTGGATAACTTCACATTTTCTCATATTATACTGCTGCCACATTCTTGCCCACTCACTTAACCTGTCTATATCCCGTTGCAGCCTCTTTGTGTCCTCCTCACAACTTACTTTCCCACCTTGCTTTGTATCGTCAGCAAACTTGGATACATTATCATAAGAACAGAAGAAATAGGAGCAGGAGTCGGCCATTTGGCCCCTTGAGCCTGCTCCGCCATTCAATAAGATCATGGCTGATCTGATCTTGGCCTCAATTCCACTTCCTTGCCCTCTCCCCATAACCCTTCACTCCCTTATCGTTCAAAAATCTGTCTATCGCCACCTTAAATATATTCAATGACCCAGCCTCCACAGCTCTCTGGGGTAGAGAATTCCACAGATTCACGACCCTCTGAGAGAAGAAATTCCTCCTCATTGCCATTTTAAATGGGCGACCCCTTATTCTGAAACTATGCCCCCTAGTTCTAGATTCCCCCATAAGGGGAATCATCCTCTCAGCATCCACCTTGTCAAGCCCCCTTAGCATCTTATATGTTTCAATGAGATCACCTCTCATTCTTCTAAACTCCAATGAGTATAGGCCCAACCCGCTCAACCTTTCTTCATGAGACAACCCCTTAATCACAGGAATCAACCTAGTGAACCTTCTCTGAACTGCCTTCATCGCAAGTATATCCATTCTAAAATAAGGAGACCAAAACTGTACGCAGTTCTCCAGGTGTGGTTTCACCAACGCCCTGTACAGTTGTAGCAGGACTTCCCTACTTTTATACATGGTGTGGAGATGCCGGAGTTGGACTGGGGTGGACAAATGTAAGAAGTCACACAACACCAGGTTATAGTCCAACAGCTTTATTTGGAATCACAAGCTTTCGGAGCGCTGCTCCTTCGTCAAGTGAAGTGGAAAATGAAGTAGTTGACTCAGAGAGTAGGGTCCTGAATTTAAATAAAGGAAACTACGAAGGTATGAGGCACGAGTTGGCTAGGATGGATTGGGGAACGTTACTTAAATGGTTGACGGTGGACAGGCAATGGCAAACATTTAAAGATCGCATGGATGAACTACAGAATTTGTTCATCCCTGTTTGGCATAAAAATAAAAGAAAAAAGGTGACTCAGCCGTGGCTAACAAGGGAAATTAGGGATAGCATAAGATCCAAGGAGAGGACATATAAATTGGCCAGAAAAAGCAGCAAACCTGAGGATTGGGAGCAGTTTATGATTCAGCAAAGGAGGACAAAGGGATTAATTAAGAAGGGGAAAATAGAATATGAGAGTGAGCTTTCAGGGAACATAAAAACTGACTGTAAAAGCTTCTATAGATATGTGAAGAGAAAAAGATTGGTGAAGTCAAGTGTCGGTCCCTTGCAGTCAGAATCTGGGGAATTTATAATGGGGAACAAAGAAATGGCAGACCAATTAAATGCATACTTTGGTTCTGTCTTCACAAAGGAGGACACAAATAACCTTCCAGAGATGTCGGGGAATATAGGGTCTAATGAGAGGGAGGAATTGAATGAAATCAGTATTTGTAGGGAAATGGTGTTAGGGAAATTGACGGCATTGAAGGCCGATAAATCCCCAGGGCCTGATAATCTACATCCTAGGGTACTTAAGGAAGTGGCCCTAGAAATAGTAGATGCATTGCTGGTCATCTTCCAAAATTCTATAGACTCTGGAATAGTTCCCATGGATTGGAGGGTAGGTAATGTAACCCCACTATTTAAAAAAGGTGGTAGAGAGAAAACGGGGAATTATAGACCAGTAAGCCTGACATCGGTAGTGGGGAAAATGCTAGAGGCCATTATAAAAGATGTAATAGCAGAGCTCTTGGAAAATAGTGACAGGATCGGACAAAGTCAAAATAAATTTACAAAAGGTAAATCATGCTTGACTAATCTACTGGAATATTTTGAGGGTGTAACTGGTAGAATACATAAGGGAGAACAGTGGATGTGGTGTATTTGGACTTACAGAAGGTTTTCGATAAGGTCCCGCATAAGAGATTGGCGTGCAAAGTTAAAGCACATGGGATTGGAGGTAAGGTACTGACTTGGATAGAGAACTGGTTGGCAGACAGGAAGCAAAGAGTTGGAATAAACGGGTCTTTTTCCGAGTGGCAGGCAGTGACTAGTGGGGTACCGCTGGGATCGGTGCTAGGACCCCAGCTATTCACAATATATATTAATGATCTAGACGAGGGAACTAGATGTAATATCTCCAAGTTTGCAGGCGACACAAAGCTGGGCGGGCGTGTGTGCTGTGAGGAGGATACACAGAAACTTAAGTATGATTTGGGCAGGTTGGGTGGTTGGGCAGATGCATGGCAGGTGCAGTATAACGTGGATAAATGCGAGGTTATCCACCATGGTGGTAAAAACAGAAAGACAGATTATTATCTTAACGGCAATAGATTGGGAAAAGGGGAAGTGCAACGAGACCTGGGTGTCCTTGTGCACCAGTCGCTGAAGTAAGCATGCAGGTGCAGCAGGCGGTTAAGAAGGCAAATGGTATGTTGGCCTTCATAGCGAGAGGATTCGAGTACAGGAGCAAGGATATCTTGCTGCAGTTGTACAGGGCCTTGGTGAGACCGCACCTTGAGTATTGTGTACAGTTTTGGTCGCCTTATCTGAGGAAGGATGTCTTATGTTCATTAATAAATAGACATTCTTATTATGAACACAGCTAGCTTTTGCTAGACACTTTTATTGAGCACATGTGGACTAGGTACAGTATCTGTAGAGGCCTCCATCTTGACTGCTGCCTTGTGGGTAGCCTAATGCCTCATGGGTAATGTAGTCTTAATATACATACAGCTGGGTAGTGTAGTCTTATGATATACATACAGCTATATACAGCTCTACAGCTCCACCTAGTGTCCACTATAGAATGACATGTTATTGATCATTACATCCTCCTTTCTTTGAGGTTTAACAAAATCAATATCAATCAACTTTCAAGAAAACAATAAAGATAATATCAGTCACACTTTTGTTAGTGCTCTATAAACATAAACATTTTCAAAACAGCCAACACATTTTCAAAGCTTTACATTGTACTCAAAGATTAAGTCTATCAGGCTTTTTTACTTCACGTGTGGATCGTCTCAACACGGGTAAGTCTGATGTGTCTTCATGAGCTTGTTCTGGCAGTGAATGACAAGATGCAGTTGCGGCATTGTCATCAATCTGGTCTTGAATAGTCTCTTGTGTTTTTAGGAGGGAACGGCGGTTCCTCCTGAGAATCTGTCCTTCCTCAGTTCTAACAGTGTATGACCTTGGTCCTACTTCCTCAAGAACTGTAGCTTTCCTGTTCCATGCATCTGAATCCTCAATCCTGACAACATCATCCCTTGTCAATGGTTTTAGAGTTTTGGATGACTTGTCATAGTATGATTTCTGTTTCAGCTTTAACAGTTGAAGTCTCTGTCTCAGTTCCTCACTTTGCTGTTCTTTTGCACAGCAGGGTAGCGTGGTGCACAACTTGTGACCCATTAGTAGTTCAGCAGGTGAAGAACCACAGTCTAAAGGTGAGGCTCAGTAGCTCAGCAGGGCGAGATAAGGATCAGACTTGCTTTCTGTCGCTTTCTTCAGTAGCTGCTTGAGAACTTGAACACCTTTCTCTGCCTTACCATTTGACTGAGCATACAAAGGACTGGATGTGATGTGCTGAAAGTCATAATGTGCTGCAAACTGTTGCCACTCCTTACAGTTGAAGCACGGACCATTGTCGCTAACGGCAATCCTGGGAATTCCATGTCTGGCGAAGATGGATTTCACATGCATTATGACACTGCTTGCTGTGGTGCTTGAGAGCAGCGCCATCTCAGGATAGTTAGAATAGTAGTCAATCACTATTAGATAGTCTTTACCATTTAAATGAAAAAGGTCCATACCAACCTTTTGCCATGGTGCTGTTGGTATGTCAGCTACTATCATTGGTTCCTTTGCTTGTTTGTTTTGGTGTTTCTGACATGTCTCACATTTGCCTATCATGTTCTCAATGTCCTTATTTATGCCAGGCCAATAAACAGTGTCTCTTGCCCTCCTTTTGCATTTTTCAATTCCGAGGTGTCCCTCATGAATCCTTTCGAGCATGTCTTGACGTAGAGCCTGTGGAATGACTATTGTGTTCTGTTTTAGTAATCGTCCACTTGCGACACTCAATTCTGACCTTATGTGAAAATATTTTGGACAGGAACCTTTTGGCCAACCATGATGTTCTCTATTACTGTTTGTAATACTGTATCTTTTACTGTTTCTTCTGCTATTTGCTTTGATTTTGTGTCTGACACGGGCAGCGCAGCAGTGACCATACTCACATGAACATCCACGTCTTCTTCAGTAGAGCTCACATGACTCATTGTGGGTGCTCGGGATAGTGCATCTGCTAACACTATGTATTTGCCTGGTGTGTAGATCAGTTCAAAGTCATATCTTTGCAGCTTCATCATGAGTCGTTGAATCCTTGGAGACATCTCATTCAGGTTCTTTTTTATGATGGCAACCAGAGGGCTGTGGTCTGTCTCAACTGTGAAGGTGGGAAGTCCATATATGTAGCCATGAAACTTTTCTAGTCCAACTACCAAGCCTAGACATTCCTTTTCAATCTGAGCGTATCGACACTCAGTATCAGTCATAGACCTGGAGGCATAGGCAACAGGCTTCCAATCTTCACCCTCTGCTTGTAGCAAGACTGCACCTAGGCCATCTTTTGATGCATCTGTTGACACTTTGATTCTTTTTGTTGGGTCAAAGAAGGTGAGTACAGGTGTGGTTGTCAGCACTGTTTTGAGGTTCATCCACTCTTGTTCATGTCTTTCTGTCCATGCGAACTCATTTGTTTTATGTAGCAGGTCTCGCAGACAGGCTGTCTTGACTGACAAGTTAGGAATGAACTTTCCAATGAAGTTTATCATCTCCATGATGCGTAGCACTCCTTTTTTGTCAGTGGGTCGGGGCATTTTGAGTATGTCGTTTACTTTTTCCATATCTGGCTCTATTCCTTTACCAGATAGATTATCTCCTAGGAAAGTGACTTCCTGGATGCCAAACTGACACTTGGCTTTGTTCAGCTTCAGTCCATTCCGGCGTATGCTCTGTAGCACTTTAGTCAGTCTCTCATTGTGTTCTTTCAGTGTGGAGCCCCAGATGATGATGTCATCAACATAGACCCAAACTCCTACCAGACCTTCAATTATGTGTTCCATCGCTCTATGAAAGATTTCAGATGCAGATATTATCCCGAAAGGCATTCTGAGGAAACAATACCTGCCAAATGGTGTGTTGAAGGTACAGTATTTGGTGCGCTCTTCATCCAGTTTTAGTTGCCAAAATCCTTGTGAGGCATCGAGCTTTGTAAAGTATCTGGCACCTGACATTTTACTGGTGATTTCTTCTCGCTTGGGAATCTGGTAGTGTTCACGTTTTATGTTTGCATTTAAGTCCTTTGGATCCATGCATATTCTTAGATCATTGTTCTTTTTCTTTACACATACCATGGAGTTAACCCAGTCTGTTGGCTCTTCGACTTTCCTGATGACTCCTAGTGTGGTCATTCTGTCCAGTTCATTCTTGAGCCGGTCACGCAGGGGTGCTGGAACTCTTCGTGGAGCATGTACCACTGGCTGAGCATCCTCCTTTAGCTGGATCTTGTAAGTGAATGGTAGAACTCCAAATCCTTTGAACACTTCCTGGAAATTATTTACTACAGAATCCACCAAGTCATCTGGTCTGCTTATGGAACAGTTTATACGGTAGACTCTCTTGACCAGTTCTAAGTCCTCACAAGCTTTGTCACCTAGTAGTGAATCAAGTCTTTCAGCCACAACAGAAAACATGAGATGATGCACTTTGTCTTTGACTGTCACTTTAAGTCTGCATACACCTAAGCTATCTATTTTCTGTCCATTATAGTCCTTCAGTAGTACTTACTTTTTCTGTATTTTGGGCTTTTCTTTCATATTGTTAATGTCACTCATACTGATTAAGTTTGCTTTTGCCCCAGTGTCTAGTTTCAAGGTAACTAATGCTCCATTTACCTGCAGTGGGATCATCCATTTGTCCTCTTTTACTGCATTAACTTTATGTTCAGCATTGTCAATTTCTGAGGGCTGCACATTTTCTGTATCCTTTTTGATATTGTCACATGACACCATTCCTACAAAAAATGTCTCACTTAAATCAGTGTCCTCAATTACATTAACTCGTTGCCCTTTCTTAGTTTTTACTTTTGAAAAGCATTGTTTGGCAAAGTGATTATTTCCATTACACTTTGTGCACATTTTTCCAAACGCTGGGCATTGTCTTAACTGGTGTTTGTAACCACAGCGTTTACAATTAAAAATTTCATCCTCCAATTGCTTTTCATTTCTGTTCTGCCCACGTTTCTTCCCCTTGTAGGACACAGCACCGACAGCAGCATTATCACTCATTACAATCGCATCATTATTGATTTCACTGAAAGTCTTCGCGTGCTTTCGAGCTAGCTCGCTGGCTTGGCATATTTTCACCGCATTTTCCAAATTTAGTTCTATTCTCTCAACAGACGTTCCCTGACTTTTTTATCATGAATATCAAACACAATCTGGTCACGAATCATGGATGCTTTGAGCTCAGAGAAATTACATGTCTGTGCTTTCAGTTTCAGATCAGTTATAAAGCTATCAAAAGTCTCATTTTGCTGCTGTGTCCGAGAACAGAAGATGTATCTTTCATAGGTCTCATTCTTTTTGGGAGAGCAATGTGCATCAAATTTTTTTAGCACATCTTCTAATTTTTCTCTGTTCTCCTCTGGATTAAATACAAATGTATTAAATACCTCTATCGCCTGTGGGCCTGCAACCGTAAGCAGCAACGCTATCTTCCTTGCGTCTGGCTTCGTACCGAATCCGATGGCTGCAATGTAGAGTTCGAATTGTTGTTTAAGAGTCTGCCAATTGTAGTCGATATTTCCTGTGAGTTTCAAACGCTCTGGTGGCTTCGAATTCTCCATGTCGCTTTTCACAATTTTCAGCAGATCTTCACCATCCTGGTACCATCTTATGTTCATTAATAAATAGACACTCTTATTATGAACACAGCTAGCTTTTGCTAGGCACTTTTATTGAGCACATGTGGACTAGGTACAGTATCTGTAGAGGCCTCCATCTTGACTGCTGCCTTGTGGGTAGCCTAGTGCCTCATGGGTAATGTAGTCTTAATATACATACAGCTGGGTAGTGTAGTCTTATTATATGCATACAGCTATATACAGCTCTACGGCTCCACCTAGTGTCCACTATAGAATGACATGTTATTGATCATTACAGGATGTTCTTGCCGTGGAGGGAGTGCAGTGAAGATTCACCAGGCTGTGATACCTGGGATGGCAGGAATGACGTATGAGGAGAGATTGGGTCGATTGGGCTTGTACTCACTGGAGTTTAGAAGAATGAGAGGGGATCTCATTGAAACTTATAAAATTCTGACAGGACTGGATAGACTAGATGCAGGAAGGATGTTCCTGATGGTCGGGGAGTCCAGAACCAGGGGTCACAGTCTAAGGATAAGGGGTAGGCCATTTAGGACAGAACTGAGGAGGGATTTATTCACCCAGAGAGTGGTGAACCTGTGGAATTCTCTACCACAGAAGACAGTTGAGGCCAATTCATTAAATATATTCAAGAAGGAGTTGGATATATTTCTTAAGGCTAAAGGGATCAAGGGATATGGGGAGAAAGCAGGGACAGGGTACTGAATTTGGATGATCAGCCATGATCTCATTAAATGGCGGAACAGGCTCGAAGGGTCGAATGGCCTACTCCTGCTCCTATCTTCTATGTTTCTATAACCTCACATTTTCCCACATTATACTCCATCTCCCAAATTTTTGCCCACTCACCTATTTATATCTCTTTGCAGATTCTTTGTGTTCTCTTCACAACTTGCTTTCCCACCTGTCTTTGTACCATCAGCAAATTTGGCTACATTACACTCGGTCTCTTCATCCAAGTCATTAATATAGATTGTAAATGGTTGAGGCCCCAGCACTGATCCCTGTGGCACCCCACTAGTTACAGTTTGCCAACCGGATAATGACCCATTTATCCCGATTCTCTGTTTTCTGTTAGTTAGCCAATCCTCTAGCCATGCTAATATATTACCCCCAATCCCATGAGCTCTTATCTTGTGCAGTAACCTTTTATGTGGCACCTTATCGAATGCCTTCTGGAAATCCAAATACACGACATCTACTGGTTCCCCTTTATCCACCCTGCTCGTTACATCCTCAACGAACTCCAGCAAATTTGTCAAACATGATTTCCCTTTCATAAAACCACACTGACTCTGCTTGACTGTATTATGATTTTCTAAATGTTCTGCTACTACTTCCTTCATAATGGTCTCCAGCATTTTCCCAATGACAGATGTTAGGCTAACTGGTCTATAGTTTCCTGCTTTCTGTCTCCTTCCTTTCTTAAATAGGGGTGTGAAATAAAGAGTAGATTGCCTTTCAAAAGCTAGGCTTTATTAACCTTAAAAAACCAGCAAGTACATGTTGAGCACCCAGTCTCAACCAAACTGTAGAAAACTGAATTTAAGATGGCCACCACAGGTCACATGGAATCAACTAACCAATAAGTTTACAGCATATATCTCAAGGCAGGAAAACAGGCAACCAATTACAATGCTTCTTATAAAACAAGAATAATCACCACATTCACCCCTCCTTTTAAAATATACTTCAACTTAGGTAGCCTTTACAGTTTACAATTAGTTATTTATGACTAGAGCAATACATGTATAATGCCTTCAACAATTTTAAAATTTTACTATTAAATTATTAATTATTTTAAAAGTCCATTTTTAATCGGTCGACCGGATATCTTGTTCGTGTCGACCTTCTTAGCCTTGGTGGAGTTCCTTGCCCTCCCACACCAGGAGACACAAAAATATCTTCTGCAGGGAGGCTATCAATATCCCGATTATCAATGGTTTCCGGATTGGAAGTCCCATTAGAAGGTAGACTGGAAGGGTCATGAACATCCATCGGAGGCAGACTAAGAGAATTGTAAGTGTCTGCAATAGGATTGGAAATGTTCGTAGTATCTGTGACGACATCAACATTATCTGAATTATGGCTATTGTTAATGTCCTCAGGAGAGGGCTGGCCACCACAAGGAGCTAAGTCTTTAACTGAAACCATACTTTCTTTCCCATCTTGGAATCGAATGTGAGCATATTGGGAATTTGCCTCCAATAGCTCCACCTCCTCCACTAAAGGATCATACTTTGACAGTCTAACATGGCGTCGGAGCAGCACAGGTCCCTGCATAGTAAGCCATGAAGGTACCGAATATCCCGTAGTGGATCTCCGCGGATAGTTGAAGAGCCTTTCATGGGGGGTCACATTAGTAGCCGTTGAAAGCAATGATCTAATGGAATGCAGGGCATCAGGCAATACCATTTCCCACTGTGTATTCTTAAGGTTCCGGGATGTCAAAGCCAACATAACTGCCTTCCAGATCACCCCATTGTATCCTTCGCACTGTCCATTACCCTGGGGATTATACAGGGTAGTTCTGCTAGTAGAAATTCCCCGACTCTGGAGGTATTCCTTCAACTGGGAAGACATAAAAGAACTTCCCTGATCCGAATGGATATACGCAGGCATCCCAAAGATGACAAAAAGTTGAGTCAGACATTTAATAACTGTAGCAGCTGATACATCTGCACAAGGAAAAGCAAAAGGGAACCTTGAAAACTCATCCACAACAGTAAATATATATCGATTCTGAGTCGTTGAAGGAAGAGGCCCCTTAAAATCAACGCTCAGGCGTTCAAAGGGAGAAGTAGCCTTTATAAGATGAGCTCATTGAGGCTTAAAGAAATTCGGTTTACACCGGGCGCAGACAGAGCATGACGAAGTCATCCACTTGACGTCTTCAACTGAAAAGGGCAAATTCTTACTGCGTACGAAGTGTATCATCCTCGTAACACCAGGATGGCACAAAGCATTATGAAGATTAATAAGCATATCTCCGTGAAGCACAGAACAATAAGCCCTCGACAGCGCATCAGCGGCAACATTATCCTTCCCCGGACGATAGACTATATCGAAATGGTAGCATGCCAACTCGATCCTCCACCTCATTATTTTATCATTCTTAATCTTTCCGAAATGTTTGACATCAAACATGAAGGACACAGATTTTTGGTCAGTTACTAACGTAAAATGTCGCCCAGATAAATAATGTCTCCATTTACGCAGTGCTTCTACTATTGCGTATGCCTCTTTCTCTATTGATGAATGTCTCTGCTCACTATTGCTCAGAGTACGTGAGAAAAAGGCCACAGGTCTTCCATTTTGGTTCAGGGTAGCCCCAATTGCAAAATCGGAAGCGTCCGTCTCAATCACAAAGGGAACCTGCTCATCAATAGAATGCACAACTGCTCCAAGGATATCCTTTTTAAGATTATCAAAACACATCCTGGCCTCCCATGATAGAGGATATGTCGTAACCCGAATAAGGGGCCGGATCTTCTGCGAGAAGTTTGCAATCCAATTAGAATAATAAGAAAACAGTCCAAAAACTCGTTGCAAGGCCTTAGAATTAGTAGGGCAAGGTAAATCAATCAGTGGTCGCAGCCGTTCTGGATCTGGTTTAATCGTGTTTCCCGAGATAATATACCCCAGTAAATTTACCTCGGTGGTCGAAAAGATACACTTCTCTTTATTGAAAGTTAAGCCAACTTTTTCCACAACTTGAAGGAATCTTTCTAGATTAAAATCGTGCTCCACCCTTGATTTGCCACACACCGTGATGTCATCTAAATATGAGAAGGTGTCAGAGAGAGAGTTATCACTTATAAAAGCATCCATTGCCCGTTGAAAACAGGTGACACCGTTAGTAACACCGAATGGTACTCGGCAAAACTGGTACAGCTTTCCGCCAGCTTCAAAGGCCGTATATGGTTTGTCCCTCTTAGCGATAGGAATCTGATGATAAGCACTCTTTAGGTCAATAGTGCTAAAAACCTTATATTGAGATACTTTATTGATAAGCTCATCAATCTTAGGCAGGGGGTACGCATCTAATTGAGTATACCTGTTAATAGTTTGAGAGTAGTCTATCACCATTCGCTTCTTATGTCTCTCATTAGTGGTGACAACTACCTGTGCCCGCCAGGGCGAAAAACTAGGTTCAATGATTCCTTCCGATAAAAGACGTTGAACTTCAGAATTAATAAATTCTTTATCCTGACTGCTATACCTTCTTGACTTGGTAGCAATTGGCTTACAGTCCGGCATCAAATTGGAAAAAAGTGATAATGGAGAAATGAATAAAGAAGTTAATCCACAAATAGACAAAGGTGACTTGGTTCCTCCGAAAGAAAGACTGAGGGACTCATGTAATTGAAGCACATCATGACCAACCAAAATGTCTGCACAGAGATTAGGCAGAATGGATAGGCGTATATCAGTATACGTATTACCTAGGAGAATTAATTTCACAAGGCAACAACCAGCTACTTGTGAGGTGAGAGTCGTCTGAGCCATATACACCTGATAGGAAACAGGCGAAATTTTCAAACGCTTCTCCCTCACAAACTGAAGACTTATAAAGCTCTCAGTACTGCCCGTATCTATAAGGGCCTTCACTTCTAACCCATTAACTTGGGCCATAACTATAGCTTTGTTTAGGCCATGGGAAAAGGCGGCAGAAACTGATGCAATAAACGCCCTATCTAAAGGCTGAATGGTCGCAGAGGAGGCAACCGATTTGCAAACACGTGCGTAATGACCTCCCTTGCCGCATTTACTACACACAGCCTCCCGGGCAGGGCACTTCAGACGGGGGTGCCGGGCGTTCCCGCAAAAATAACACTTCTGAATCCTAGAGGCAACAGCTGCCGAAGTAAAAACTGTTTCAGAATCTGGTAAACCACTCCTATTAGATCCACGTAACTCCCTTTCATCCGGAACTGCCGAAACCACGGTCGCAGGCCGATCAAAAAGAGCATAAGAATCCGAACTTCTCTGAGCCAAATCCAATGTAGAGGCTTGCTCAAAAGCACTCTTAAGATACAAGATCTTATTTTCTAATAACCGCTGACGAATTGATCTAGACAGTAATCCATTAATAAATGCATCCCGTACCGACTCTTCCCTATGTTCTTCTGCAGACACGGCCTTATAATTACAGTTAGCACCAAGGCGCCGGAGTGCTTGTAAATAAGCATCCAAGGATTCTCCCGCCTGCTGCCTACGGGCAGATAAAAGGTGACGTGCAAATACCTCATTTTTGGGTTTAACAAAAAAAATTTCCAACGTAGCAATAGCCAATTCATAAGTTTCACAGTCCAAAATATACTTATACACATCCGGAGCAATGTAGTTGATTAGTATATTCAACTTATTTAGAGATTGCTGATCCAACACACCCAAAAAGTTTTTAAATGTACGATACCAATGTTTCCATTGATCATCCACTCCTGCAGAATTAGGGTCAGCATTAAATCGTTCCGGTCGAAGATATCGTTCCATTATAGCAAAAGGTTAATAAATTGAAATAAAGAGTAGATTGCTTTTCAAAAGCTAGGCTTTATTAACCTTAAAAAACCAGCAAGTACATGTTGAGCACCCAGTCTCAACCAAACTGTAGAAAACTGAATTTAAGATGGCCACCACAGGTCACATGGAATCAACTAACCAATAAGTTTACAGCATATATCTCAAGGCAGGAAAACAGGCAACCAATTACAATGCTTCTTATAAAACAAGAATAATCACCACAGGGTGTTACATTTGCGGTTTTCCAATCCGCTGGGACCTCTCCAGAATCCAGAGAATTTTGGTAGATTGCAACCAATGCAACCACTATCTCTGCAGCCACTTCTTTTAAGACCCTAGGATGCAGGCCATCAGGTCCAGGGGACTTGTCCACCTTTAGTCCCATTATTTTACCAAGTACTTTTTCTCTAGTGATAGTAATTGTTTTAAGTTCCCCCCTCCCTATAGCCCTTTGATTATCTATTCTTGGTCTGCTCATTTAAGTCATTGATATAGATTGTAAATAGCTGACGCCCAAGCAGCCTGTCAACCTGAAAATGACTTTGAACACTGCCAACCTTTTAAGTACCTCCTCTTTATCTATTTTTATCCTGTCCAATTTCTCTACCAGCTCCTTCTTACTGATACATTGGCAGCATCCTCTTCTCTAGTGAAGACAGATGCAAAGTATTGCATCTTGACCGAACAGTAATGAATAGAGGAGACGGAATGTACCTTTTACTATTTACTGAGTAAATGGGTGGACATTACAGCACATTGTCTTTCACTTTCGGGTTCTGCCATGCAGACAAAGTAAAACCGAGCCCCCCAGCACCCCCTTCAGGTAACACCCAGGAACTGGGACAAACTTCATTGAAGCAAAACTCAAAACACAACACAAAGTACTCATCCCGTACCTCAGCCATGCCCTCTGCCTCCACAAGAATCTCTCCTTTTTGGTCCCTTTTCGGCCCCACCCTTCCTTTGACTACCCTTTTACTATTATATGTTTATAATAAAAGACTTTTGGGTTCCCTTTTGTGTTACCCGTTAATCTATTTTTATACACTCTCTTTGCCCCTCTTATTCCCTTTCAGTTCTCCTCTGTACTTTTTATATTTAGCTTGGTTGTCTACTGTATTATGAACTTTACATTTATCATAAGCCTCCTTTTTTGGTTTAATTTTAATCTCTATATCTTTAAATCTCTATATATTTCACAACATGATTACATTTATCCATTAAATTATATTTTGTATTTTAATGCCTTCATTAAAGTTTTTACCTGAAGGTCTGAATCTCTCCCGAAAGCCTGGTCTCTGAGCAAGTAGGAGGTCCCTAATAGCCCAGGCTGCACTGGGAGCAGTCAGCTGATGGAAGTTTTTCTTTAGCTTCTCTAAACAGCGAGAAGCTAGAGAATAAATTTCAAAAGTTTACCATCTCACTTGTCTTTTATTGATCAAATTAATGCTCTACCAATGTACAGACAGAGATTATAATTGCTGCTATCTGTGATTTCTGTTACACTTGCTGCAAAGTTAGGATGGGGGAACAGGAGCAGCTTTGAGGAAATTCCCAGCCTAAGGGAAGTGTCCACGTAAAGGAGGGGAGGGGTAGGTGGTTAAAAAGGCCTGGGATAATTAGACCAGCAGATGCATACATAATTAGCTCCCATTATAAAGTCATACATTGTCCTCATTTTTATATAATCTTTTGATTTTATATTATAATTAATTAGTAAAATTATGACAATTTGGGAAGCAGGAAAGTTGAGTTGGTTGAAGTCTCGGTGTTTCCTCCAGGGCATGCTGAGAGGTGGGAGGTGCAAAACTGAGATGGTACAGTGCCACCACTGGCAGGAACACACAATTACAGGGACAAGTTTACATGGGCAATTCCCATTCTAAATGTGGTCACAGGAAGTTGTCATAAAATGCGACAAGAATGTGACATAAAGTAAGATCTTTAATATATTACGGTAGACAGTTAAAGAACATTCAGCAGAAATATTTGATGGCATTTTTAATGTAGGGTTTATATTTTGAGTTCATGTTGTGTAATAATTGCTTTTTGATGCAGATTCCTGCTCTTGGGTTGTGTTGCTGTGAAGAAGTCAAAGAAACAAAGAAGTGGCAAATGATTGAACCCCCAGTCAGGACCCTGACTCATGGACCCAACCCAGCATTTAGCTGGAAAGATACAATACTGCAAATTTAAGGACATTATTTTGGATATATATATTCCACACCATTGAACAAATCTTAACACATACCTGAGTAAAAGCAATGGTTAAATAACTAAGTCTAACTTGGTTATAACACTTAATGAAAGTCGTCACTAACCATGGAATGGCAAGATATTTAGGATAACTGTATGTGCTAGCAAGCTTTTAAATTTGAATCCTAACTTTAACCTGGCATTCATCTGAAACCAGGTTTTTATTAAAACAAACCTCAACATCAATACAACCAGTGTTTTACTGAGTAGCTATGCCCTTGGGTTCTTATGTCACACAACACCAGGTTATAGTCCAACAGCTTTATTTGAAATCACAAGCTTTCGGAGCGCTGCTCCTTCTTCAGGTGAAGTGGAGAAATGCACTCCTGTGACCACATTTCATTTCTCCACTTCACCTGAAGAAGGAGCAGCGCTCCGAAAGCTTGTGATTTCAAATAAAGCTGTTGGACTATAACCTGGTGTTGTGTGACTTCTTACATTTGTCCACCCCAGTCCAACTCCGGCATCTCCACACCTTGGGTTCTTAGACAAAGCATCTTCTAATTTACTGTTTCTTTTATCTGCACTACACGGTTTGATTATTTTTTACAGTGAATTTACTGAAAAGGTAGTACATAACTTCAAAACGTAAAATGCTGTAAATTGAAATTTTGGTACAAAAGTGATTTCAGATCAGGGCCGTGAAACAATGGGAATGATGTTTGCCATGCATTTGCAGCATTACTAAAGTATTTGGAGCCTGATTTTTGGAGCAGTCTCAAAGACAGTGTATGACTGTTTTTGGAAAGATAGAATATGTCAGAAGGGAGGAGGCGTAGCCTTATTCGTCCAGAGATAATCTGCCTGCTGTGGCAAGTGATATTAGCACATCAGCAGTAAAGAAAGAAAGACTGGCATTTATATAGTGCCTTTCATGACCCCAGGACATCCCAACATGCTTTACAGTGAATGAAGTACTTTTGAAGTGTAGTCACTGTTGTAATGTAGGAAACGCAGCAGCTAATTTGTGCACAGCAAGCTCCCACAAACAGCAATGTGATAATGACCAGATAACTTGTTGGTTGAGGGATAAATATTGGCCCAGGACATCAGGGATAACTCCCCTGCTCTTCTTTGAAATAGTGCCACACACCTGGGAGAGCAGATAGAGCCTCGGTTTAACGTCTCATCCAAAAGACAGTACCTCCAACAGTGCAGCACTCTCTCAGTACTGCACTGAGAGTGTCAGCCTAGATTTTTGTGCTGAGGTCTCTGGAGTGGGACTTGAACGCATAACCTTCTGACTCAGAGGCAAGAGTGCTACCCACTGAATCTGTTCAGATTTAATTAGTCCAATATCCCAAAGTTTATGATTGGCACCAATTATAAACTCTGGAGCAAGATTCTCCAGCTGATGAGGAGCTCGAGTCACAAACTGCGAAGGCTGCTAGCCTGAGCCTATTTTGATGGACCAATAAGGGTGACACTGGATGCCAAACAAGCATGTGTCCCCTTTGGGCCCCACTGAAAGAAACAATGGGCTGCCTTTAAAGAGGAAATAGTTCATGTACAGTCAAGATACATACCCACTAGCGGGAAAGATAGGGCAACTAAAGTCAGAGCTCCCTGGATGATGAAAGAGATAGAGAGTAAGATGAAGCAGTAAAAGAGCGCATATGACAGATGTCAGGCCGAAAATACATCTGAGAATCAGGCTAAATATAGAAAGTTCAGAGGAGAAGTGAAAAAGAAAATAAGAGCGGCAAAGGCAGGGTATGAGAATAGAATGGCAGCTAACATAAAAGGTAATCCAAAAGTCTTATAAATATAAATAGTAAATGGGTAGTAAGAGGAGGGGTAGGGCAGATTAGGGACCTAAAAGGAGACCTACGCATGGAGGCAGAGGGTATGGCTGAGGTACTAAATGAGTACTTTGCATCTGTCTTCACCAAGGAAGAAGATGCTGCCAAAGAGGAGGTAGTGGAGATACTGGATGGGATAAAAATTGAAAAAGAGGAGGTACTAGAAAGGTTGGCAGTACTTAAAGTAGATAAGTCACCAGGACCAGATGGGATGCATCCTAGGACGCTGAGGGAAGTGAAGGAAGAAATCGCGGAGGTACTGGCCATAATCTTCCAATCCTCCTTAGAAACGGGGGTGATGCAAGTGGGGAAGCTTTTGGAAACAAAATTAACCAGGGACAAAATTAACAGTCACTTGGACAAGTGTGGAATAATTAAGGAAAGCCAGCATGGATTTGTTAAAGGCAAATTATATTTAACCAACTTGATTGAGTTTTTTGATGAGGTACAGAGGGTTGATGAGGGTAATGCAGTTGACATGGTTACATGGATTTCCAAAAGGTGTTCGACAAAGTGCCACATAATAGGCTTGCCAGCAAGGTTGAAGCCCATGGAATAAAAGGGACAGTGGCAGCATGAATACGGAATTGGCTACGTGACAGGAAACAGAGTGTTTTGGTGAATGGTTGTTTTTCGGACTGGAGTAAGGTATACAGTGGTGTTCCCCAGGGGTCGGTTCTAGGACCACTGCTTTTCTTGATATATATTAATGACTTGGATGTGGGCACAATTTCAAAATTTGCAGATTACACAAAACTTGGAAGTATAGTGAACAGTGAGAAGGATAGTGATAGACTTCAAGAGGACATAAACAGGCTGGTGGAATGGGCGGACATGTGGCAGATGACATTTAATGCAGAAAAGTGTGAAGTGATACATTTTGGTAGAATGAATGGAGAGGGGAAATATAAAGTAAAGCGTACAATCCTAAAGGGGTGCATGAACAGAAACACCTAGGGGTATATGTGCACAAATCATTGAAGGTGGCAGGGCAGGTTGAGAAAGCAGTTAAAAATTCTTACGGGATCCTGGGCTTCATGAATAAAGGTATAGAGTACAAAAGCGTGGAAATTATGATGAACCTGTATAAAACACTGGTTCGGCCTCAACTGGAGGATTGTGTCCAATTCTGGGTACCGCACTTTAGGAAGGATGTGAAGGCCTTAGAGAGGATGCAGAAAAGATTTACGAGAATGATTCCAGGGATGACGGACTTCAGTTACGTGGATAGACTGGAGATAGACAGGATGGTGCGTTGCCTCCCTGGTGCCAGGGTCAAGGATGTCACTGAGTGGCTGCAGGACATTCTGAAGGGGGAGGATGAACAGCCAGAGGTCGTGGTCCATATCGGTACCAATGACATAGGTCGAAAGAGGGACGAGGTCCTGCAAGCAGAATATAGGGAGCTAGGAAATAAATTAAAAAGCAGGACCTCAAAGGTAGTAATCTCAGGATTACTCCCAGAGCCACGTACTAGCGAGAGCAGAAATAGGAGAATAGACCAGATAAATGCATGGCTGGAGAGGTGGTGTAGGAGGGAGGGATTTAAACTCCTGAGGCATTGGGACCGATTCTGGGGAAGGTGGGACCTGTACAAGCTGGATGGATTACACCTTGGCAGAAACGGGACCAACATCCTCGCAGGGGGGTTTGCTAGTGCTGTTGGGAAGGATTTAAACTACTTTGTCAGGGGGCTGGGAACCTAAGTGTGGGCCCAGAACGGAGAGAAACAAAGCTGGAACTGCAAGTTAGAAAAGTAGTCAGCAAAACTAGTAGGGAGCAGAAACAAAGGCCAAGAGTAAAGAGGGTCAAAGTGCAGAAAAATATTAAACAGGCAAAGTTGAAGGCACTTTATCTAAATGCACGTAGCATTCGCAATAAAGTGGATGAATTAATGGCACTAATAGAAGTAAATGGGTATGATGTAATTGCCATTACAGAGACATGGTTGTAGGGTAACCAAAGCTGGGTCCTCAACATTTAGGAAGGACAGATGAAAAGGAGGTGGCGTAGCGCTGTTAATAAGGGATGAGATCGGTATGGTAGAGATAAAAGATCTTGACTCGGCAGATCGTGATGTAGAACTGGAATCAGTTTAGGTGGAGCTAAGAAACAGCAAAGGGCAGAAAACATTGCTGGGAGTTGTGTATAGGCCACCAAACAGTAGTGATAATGTAGGGCACAGTATCAATCAAGAAATTAGAAGTGCATGTAACAAGGGCAATACGGTAATCATGGGGGACTTTAATCAACATATTGACTGGGCAAATCAAATTACCACTAATGGTGTGGAGGACGAATTCTTGGAAAGCATGCGAGATGGTTTCCTGGATCAGTATGTGGAGGAACCAACCAGGGAACAGGCTATTCTGGATCTGGTACTAACATAGAAGATAGGAGCAGGAGTAGGCCATTCGGCCCCTCAAGCCTGCTCCGCCATTTAATCATATCACGGCTGATCATCCAAATTCAGTACCCTGTCCCTGCTTTCTCCCCATATCCCTTGATCCCTTTAGCCTTAAGAAATATATCTAACTCCTTCTTCAATATATTTAATGAATAGGCCTCAACTGCCATCTGTGGTAGAGAATTCCACAGGTTCACCACTCTCTGGGTGAAGTAATTCCTCCTCATCTCTGTTCTAAATGGCTTACCCCTTATCTTTAGACTGTGACCCCTGATTCTGGACTCCCCCGTCATCGGGAACATCCTTCCTGCATCTAGTCTGTCTAGTCCTGTTAGAATTTTATAAGTTTCAATGAGATCCCCTCTCACTCTTCTAAACTTCAGCGAGTATAAGCCGAATCGACCCAATCTCTCCTCACACGTCATTCCTGCCATCCCAGGTATCAGTCTGGTGAATCTTCGCTGCACTCCCTCCATGGCAAGAACATCCTTCCTCAGATAAGGCGACCAAAACCGCATACAATACTCAAGGTGTGGTCTCACCAAGACCCTGTACAACTGCAGCAAGACATCCTTGCTCCGGTACTCGCATCCTCTCGCTACGAAGGCCAACATACCATTTGCCTTCTTAACCACCTGCTGCACCTGCATGCTTACCTTCAGCGACTGGTGCACAAGGACACCCAGGTCTCGTTGCACTTCCCCTTTGTAATGAAATCTGTTTGTCTTGCCTGTATTCGTTTTGCACTCATGTATATTACCCTCCCCCACACTGTGTATAGTTTCACTTCCTCTTTCCTGACTAACCTGGAAGGTTCCAGGTCTTGGCTCTTGGCTCCGCCCCTGACTTCTCTTACATAAAGATCCCAGGATCTGTATGACTCATTCCTGTGAGCCAGTCGGTGTGTTGAGATGTTAGTACGATAGCAAAATACTGCAGATGTTGGAAATCCGAAATAACAACAGAAAATGCTGGAAAAACTCAGCAGGTCAGGCAACATCCGTGGAGAGAAATTTGAGTTGACGTTTCGGGTTGGACCCTTCTTCAAAACTGGAAAGAAAAGAAACTAGATCGGAGGCAGGGCTGCGATCGGACAAAAGAATAAAAGAACCAAAAGAAGTAAAAGAGATTAGAAGCTAGACGAGATGGTAATAGGCTGGGATTAGGTGTAAAGTGTACTGGCAGGGCAAAAGATAGCTACCAGGTGTGAGAGAGAAACAAAAGGAAAGGGGGGGGGGGAAAGGAGTGGAACAATTACAAGAGAAAATTAAATGGGGGCCGAGCTTATGATCTGAAATTGTTGAACTCGATATTGAGTCCGGAAGGCTGCAGACTGCCTAATCGGAAGATGAGGTGCTGTTCCTCGAGTTTACGTTGAGCTTCCGTGGAACAATACAAGAGGCCAAGGACGGTGAGGTCCGAGTGGGAATGGAGCGGTGAATTAAAATGACAGGCGACCGGAAGCTCGGGGTCACTCTTACGGACTGCACGGAGGTGTTCCGCAAAGCGGTCACCCAATCTGCGTTTGGTCTCCCCAATGTAGAGGAGACCGCATCGTGAGCAGCGAATACAGTATACTAGATTGCGAGAAGTACAAGTAAATCGCTGTTTCACCTGGAAGGGGTGTTTGGGGCCCTGGACAGTGGGAAGGGGGGAGGTATAGAGGCAGGTGTTACATCTCCTCCGCTTGCACGGGAAGGTGCCAGGCGAAGGGGAAGGGCTGTTTGGGGTGATAGAGGAGTGGACTAGGGTGTCTCGGAGGGAGCGGTCCCTGCGGGATGCTGAAAGGGGAGGGGAGGGGAAGATACGTTTGGTGGTGGGATCACTTTGGAGGTAGCGGAAATGCCGGAGGATGATCCGTTGAATGTGGAGGCTGGTGGGGTGAAAGGTGAGGACAAGGGGAACCCTATCGTGGTTCCGGGAGGGAGGGGCAGGGGTGAGGGCAGAAGTGCGGGAGATAGAACTGACACGGTCGAGGGCAGTGTCAACCACAGTAGAGGGGAATCCTCGGTTGCGGAAAAAGGAAGACATGTCTGAAGCACTGGTGTGGAAGGTGGCGTCGTCGGAGCAGATACGGCGGAGGCGGAGAAACTGGGAGAATGGAATAGAGTCCTTACAGGAAGCGGGGTGGGAGGAAGTGTAGTCCAGGTAGCTGTGGGAGTCAGTGGGCTTGTAGTAAATATTGGTCGATAACCTATCCCCAGAGATGGAGACGGAGAAGTCGAGGAAGGGAAGGGAAGAGTCCGAGATGGACCATGTGAAGGTGAGGGAAGGGTGGAAATTGGAGGCAAAGTGAATGAAATTGTCAAGTTCGGGGCGAGAGCAGGAAACGGCACCGATACAGTCATCAATGTATCGGAAAAAGAGGTGAGGGAGGGGACCTGAGCAGGACTGGAACAAAGATTGTTCCACATAGCCCACGAAAAGGCAGGCATAGCTAGGACCCATGCGGGTACCCATGGCAACACCTTTGATTTGGAGGAAATGAGTGGAGTTAAAGGAGAAGTTGTTCAATGTGAGAACAAGTTCAGCCAGGCGGAGGAGGGTCGTGGTGGATGGGGACTGGTCGGGCCTCTGTTCAAGGAAGAAGCGGAGCGCCCTCAGGCCATCCGGGTGGGGGATGGAGGTGTAGAGGGATTGTACGTCCATGGTGAAAAGGAAGCGGTTGGGGCCAGGAAACTGGAAACTGTTAAAGTGGCGGAGGGCGTCCGAAGAGTCGCGGATGTAGGTGGGAAGAGACTGGACAAGGGGAGAAAAGATAGAGTCAAGATAGGAAGAGATAAGTTCTGTAGGGCAAGAACAGGCTGAAACGATGGGTCTACCAGGGCAGTCCTGTTTGTGGATCTTGGGAAGGAGGTAGAAGCGGGCTGTGCGGGGTTGGGGAACTATGAGGTTGGTGGCAGCAGGGGGAAGATCTCCAGAGGAGATGAGGTCAGTGACAGTCTTGGAAACGGTGGTTTGATGTTCGGTAGTGGGGTCATGGTCCAGGTGGAGGTAGGAGGAGGTGTCGGAGAGTTGGCGTTCAGCTTCCGCTAGGTAGAGGTCTGTACGCCAAACAACAACAGCACCACCCTTGTCAGCAGGTTTAATGACAATGTCAGGGTTGGATCTAAGAGAATGGAGTGCTGCAAGTTCAGAGGGAGGTAGGTTGGAGTGAGTGAGGGGAGCAGAGAAATGGAGACGGCCGATGTCACGGCGGCAGTTAGCGATGAAAAGATCTAGAGAGGGTAAGAGGCCAGGGGGAGGGGTCCAGGTAGAACGGGAATTCTGCAAGCGGGAGAAAGGGTCAGTTGTGCGGGGGGAAGACTCCTGGCCAGTGAAGTGGGCACGGAGACGAAGGCGGCGGAAAAAGAGCTCAACATCGTGCCAAGCTCGAAATTCATTGAGGTGGGGGCGTAAGGGGATGAAGCTCAGGCCTTTGCTGAGGACTGATCGTTCAGGGTCAGAGAGTGGAAGGTCAGAGGGGATAGTGAAAACGCGGCAGGGGGTGGGATTGGGAGAAGGGGGGTCAGAGGAAAGTGAAGGGGAAGAAGGTTCCGGAGGGGCGTTGGTGTCCAAGAGTTGATGAAGCTTGCGATCCTTGACATCGGAAAGGAAGAAGAAAAGTTTTTTGTTGAAGCGTCGGATGAGTCGAAGGATGAAATGGAACTGTGGACCCGGACAGCTTTGAGATAGAGTGCGCCGGTGTTGCTGAAGAGAGAAGTCGAGTGTGTTCATGTGGCGCCGCATGGCGTTGAGCGTGGATCTCAGGATGCGGCGAGAGCAGTAGTTCGAGGAACGATGAATATCTTGGAGATATTTGTAATCCTGGGTGGATCCGAAGCACGAAGGGTGGAAGTTTAGTTGGAATCCACGTGGAGTAAGTCGGAACCGGAGACAGTTGCTGAGGAAAATGATGTGGCTGTGAAACCGAGTCTTGGCAGATACCTGATCAAACACGAGAAGGGAAACTGAAAGTAATGAAGATGAACAAGGTTGAAGAGCCAAACGGAGATCCCGTCGAAGAGAAGAGCAGAACTTCTTCAAGGTAGGCATTCCTAGAAGAGGTGTGGCAGTGAACCAAACACTAGTTTGTTGAGATGTTAGCTCTGATGTTAGCTCTGATCTTAGTGATTAAAAGCCAACTTGTTAAAGTCTATAACTTCTAGTTTTGTGGTTATTGAAGGCACATCAATTTTAATCACTAAAGAATACTAGGATGGATCGACTCCTAAAACCAGAGCGTCTGGACTTGGATCCACATTCTGCTGAAGCATCAAATCAATTTGGACACTGGCTCAAATGCTTCGAACTCTTCGCGAGGGCCTCATCCGCTAGCAAGGTAGATAAACTGAGTCTGCTGACTACTCGCGTTAGTCATCGGATTTATTCGTTCATCCGGGATGCCACCTCTTACACGGAGGCCATCACTATCCTGAAGGCCCAATACCAGAGGCCAGTAAACGAAGTGTACGCCAGGCATCTGCTGGCTACACGCAGGCAGCGACCTGAGGAATCAATGGACGATTTCTTACAGGGCCTAAAGGACTTGGTCCAGGACTGTAACTGCAAGGCCGTGACGGCCAACGTGTACTCTGACGAATTGGTCCGCGATTCCTTCATCACGGGCCTCAAATCGAATTATATCCGGCAGAGACTGCTGGAGAAGGAGGTCCTGGACTTAAAAAAGGCAGTGGCCACTGCGCGATCACTGGACGTGGCCCAGAAAAACTCTGACTCTTATTCTTCCGGCCATGCGGCCCTCACCGCCTCGTGCGCGCCGAGCGGGCCGCCATCTTGGAATCAGCCATCTTCCCCATCCAGGTCTCAGACCAGCTCTACACCGCCGGAGTCCCCACACAGAAGTTCACCCAGGAGGCCTACTACAGCGGCAATGTCTCGAGGCCCGAAATGCTACTTCTGCGGCCAGGCCAAGCACCCCAGACAACGATGCCCAGCGAAGGACGCTACATGCTTCAAATGTAAGAAAAAGGGGCATTTTAGCAAAGTCTGCAGGGGGAATCCAATTTCCAACTCTGTCACCGCCTCGTGCGTGCCGCCATCTTGGGATCCGCCATCTTTTCCCGACTCAACGGCCGCCCAGGGCCCAACAGTGGCTTCAATCACGGTGGATCAATCCAGGCCACACCCGTTGACAAAATCCATGATGGACATACAGGTAAACGGGAATTTAACGAAATGTTTAATTGACTGTGGGAGTACTGAGAGTTTTATCC
Organism: Somniosus microcephalus; assembly: GCF_052327205.1. NCBI lineage: Eukaryota > Metazoa > Chordata > Chondrichthyes > Squaliformes > Somniosidae > Somniosus > Somniosus microcephalus. Next base: position 135,026,292 of record NC_141000.1, on the reverse strand, counting down.
ACCCTAGCCTGGTACGGCGGCACTCATTAACGGTAACCCCTACACGGAGCAGAATTGCTATGGCTGCTAAGCCCCACACTTCGGACATTTTGGGCTACTGTGTGGTAACACTGACTGTAAAAGGCACAGACTACAAGGATTTTAAACTCCTCGTGATGCCAGAACTCTGTGTTAATGTAATCTTGGGCCTGGACTTCCAGTGCCACCACGAAAGTGTCACGCTAGCATATGGCGGGTCCCAGCCGCCACTCACAGTCTGTGGCCTATCAGCCTTAAAAATCAGCCCGCCCTCTTTATTCGCTAATCTCGCTCCGAACTGTAGGCCCATAGCGACCAAAAGTAGATGGTACAGTCTGGAAGACAGACACTTTATCAAGGCGGAAGTGGACAGACTCCTGCGGGAAGGCATTATTGAATGCAGTACCAGTCCGTAGCGTGCCCAAGTAGTCATAGTTAAAAATAGCGAAAAGAAACGGATGGTAATTGACTACAGCCAGACTGTTAATATTTATACCCACCTGGACGCCTACCCTTTACCCAGCATATCAGAAATGGTCAACCAGATTGCGCAATACCGAGTCTTCTCGACTATCGACCTCAAATCCGCGTATCACCAGCTCCCCATTAGAACGGAGGACCGCCCATACACCGCCTTTGAGGCGAACAGACGCCTCTACCATTTTCTCAGAGTGCCCTTCGGGGTAACAAATGGGGTCTCGGTCTTCCAACGTGAGATGGATCGCATGGTTGATGAGAATAAACTACAAGCTACCTACCCCTATCTGGACAATGTCACTATCTGCGGGCACAACCAGCAAGACCACGATCTAAATCTTGCGAGATTTTTAAAAACTGCCCTAAAGCTGAATCTAACCTACAACGAAGACAAATGTGTCTTCAACACAACCCGTCTCTGTATCCTTGGCTGTGTGGTGGAAGATGGGGTAATTGGACCGGACCCTGACCGATTACGCCCCCTAAAGGAACTGCCCCTGCCACACAATCCCAAAGCTTTAAAAAGGTGCCTGGGATTTTTTTCGTATTATGCCCAATGGGTGCCCAATTACTCTGATAAGGCCCGACCCCTCATTAAATCGACGTCCTTCCCACTATCAGCTGAAGCTCGGGAGGTTTTCACCAGTATCAAACAGGACATTGAAAGGGCTGCACTGTGTGCAGTGGACGAAAGCATTCCCTTTCAAGTCGAAAGCGATGCGTCAGACTTTGCCTTAGCTGCGACCCTCAATCAGGCTGGGAGACCTGTGGCCTTCTTCTCCCGAACCCTTCAGGGACCTGAAATCAGGCACTCTTCTGTCGAGAAGGAGGCACAGGCTATAGTGGAGGCAGTGCGGCACTGGAGACACTACCTAGCCGGCAAACATTTCACCCTGCTCACTGACCAGCGGTCGGTGGCTTTCATGTTTAATAACAAAGGGGGAAAATCAAGAATGACAAAATACTCAGGTGGAGGATCGAACTATCCACGTTCGACTATGATATTATGTACAGGCCGGGAGCCCTTAATGAACCCCCAGACGCCCTATTGCGGGGAATGTGTGCCAGCATTCATACGGACAAATTACAGGGTCTCCACAACGACCTCTGTCACCCAGGGGTCACCCGACTATACCATTTTATAAAGTCCCGCAATCTGCCCCACTCCATCGAGGAGGTCAGGGCAATGACCAGAGCCTGCCGCATCTGTGCGGAATGCAAGCCTCGTTTCTACAGGCCTGACCGTGCACACCTTATCAAAGCCACACGGCCATTCGAGCGCCTAAGTCTGGACTTCAAGGGACCCCTTCCCTCTGCCGACCGTAACGTATACTTCCTCAATATCATCGATGAATATTCCCGCTTCCCCTTCGCCATTCCCTGCCCAGACATGACCAGTGCCACGGTCATCAAGTGTCTCTGTAATCTATTCTGCATGTTTGGCATGCCGAACTACATAAACAGCGATAGGGGGACGTCATTTATGAGTGACGAACTGCGCCAGTTCTTGCTCTCAAAGGGGATAGCCACTAGCAGAACCACTAGCTACAACCCCCGGGGTAATGGGCAAGTGGAAAGGGAGAATGCTACTGTTTGGAAGGCTGTCACGTTAGCCTTAAAGTCAAAAGGCCTTCCGACCTCCCGCTGGCAGGAAGTCCTCCCAGACGTGCTCCACTCCATAAGGTCTCTGTTATGTACAGCCACTAACGCTACCCCTCACGAAAAGATGTTCGTTTTCCCCCGGAAATCCACCTCGGGCATATCTCTACCCGCGTGGCTGACGTCTCCGGGGACAGTACTATTGCGGAAGCACGTGAGAGACCATAAAACGGACCCCCTTGTGGAAAAGGTACAGCTCCTCCATGCAAACCCTCAGTACGCCTATATCGAATACTCTGACGGGTGAGAGAACACTGTTTCCATAAAAGACCTCGCTCCCTCGGGGAGCGGAGAGAACGATGAGAGACTACCCGAGGAAGACCTACACCAAAAAGAGACAGGACGCCCAGAGGTATCAATACCCAACTTTAACCTGGAGGACACTGCAGCTAACCTGGAAGACACTGCGGAGGCCCGGACAGCGGAGGAACCAGAATCCACTCCCCTAGAGGCAACCCAACCGGTTTTGCGCCGATCACTCTGTGGTAAACCACTTTTATCGTTCACTATCGTTACACTGTGGTTATCACTGTTTATATCGTTACACTATGGTTATCACTGTTTACGCTGTTGTATCGCTACACAAGGTCACCTCTTGTCACGCTGTTATACCTGGGCTGACCACAGCTGACTCCGCCCCATGGCTCCGCCTGCTTGCCCAGGTATAAAGGTGGTCGACTGGCTGGTATTCCTCCTTGTTGGATCCGATCACCCACGGGGGTGGGCTCTGTTATTTAGCCAATAAAATCCTATAGTTACTAACTTAACTCGTCGCTTTTCATGAACTGAATTGATAGGTATATCACACTGAGAACCGCAAAACCTCCTGACAGACTCACTTATACCAACTTTTAAGAAACATCACCCCGATGGACTAAATCGAAAGAAGGGGTGAATGTAATGAAATCTGTTTGTCTTGCCTGTATTCGTTTTGCACTCATGTATATTACCCTCCCCCACACGGTGTATAGTTTCACTTCCTCTTTCCTGACTAACCTGGAAGGTTCCAGGTCTTGGCTCTTGGCTCCACCCCTGACTTCTCTTACATAAAGATCCCAGGATCTGTATGACTCATTCCTGTGAGCCAGTCGGTGTGTTGAGATGTTAGCTCTGATCTTAGTGATTAAAAGCCAACTTGTTAAAGTCTATAACTTCTAGTTTTGTGGTTATTGAAGGCACATCACCCTTTTCCCAATCTATTGCCGTTCAGAAAATAATCTGCCTCCCTTTTCTGCCACCAAAGTGGATAACCTCGCATTTATCCACATTATACTGCATCAGCCATGCATCTGCCCAATCACCCAACCTGTCCAAATCATACTGGAGTTTCTTGGCATCCTCCTCACAGCACACACGCCCACCCAGCTTTGTGTCGTCTGCAAACTTGGAGATATTACATCTAGTTCCCTCGTCTAGATCATTAATATATATTGTGAATAGCTGGGGTCCTAGCACCGATCCCTGCGGCACCTCACTAGTCACTGCCTGCCACTCGGAAAAAGACCCGTTTATTCCAACTCTTGGCTTTCTATCTGCTAACCAGTTCTCTATCCAAGTCAATACCTTGCCCCCAATCCCATGTGCCTTAACGTTACACGTTAATCTCTTATGCGGGACCTTATCGAAAGCCTTCTGAAAGTCCAAATGCACCACATCCACTGGTTCTCCCTTATCTATTTTACCAGTTACATCCTCAAAAAATTCCAGTAGATTAGTCAAGCACGATTTACCTTTTGTAAATCCATGTTGACTTTGTCCGATTCTCTCACTGTTTTCCAAGCACTCTGCTATTACATCTTTTATAATGGATCCAGCATTTTCCCCACTACCGATGTCAGGCTTACCGGTCTATAATTCCCCGTTTTCTCTCTACCACCTTTTTTGAATAGTGGGGTAACATTAGCTACCCTCCAATCCATGGGTACTGTTCCAGATTCCATCGAATGTTGGAAGATGATCAGCAATGCATCTACTATTTCTAGGGCCGCTTCCTTAAGTGCCCGAGGATGTAGATTATCAGGCCCTGGGGATTTATCGGCCTTCAATCCCATCAATTTCCCCAACACCATTTCCCTACAAATACTGATTTCTTTCAGTTCCTCCCTCTCATCAGACCCTATGTTCCCCGACATCTCTGGGAGGTTATTTGTGTCCTCCTTTGTGAAGACAGAACCAAAATATGTATTGAATTGGTCTACCATTTCTTTGTTCCCCATTATAAATTCCCCTGATTCTGACCGCAAGGGGCCTACGCTTGACTTAACCAATCTTTTTCTCTTCACATATCTATAAAAGCTTTTACAGTCAGTTTTTATGTTCCCTCCAAGCTTACTCTCATTCTATTTTCTCCTTCTTAATTAATTCCTTTGTCCTCCTTTGTTGAATCCTAAACTGCTCCTAATCCTCAGGTTTACTGCTTTTTCTGGCCAATTTATATGTCCTCTCCTTGGATCTTATGCTATCCCTAATTTCCCTTGTTAGCCACAGTTGAGTCACCTTTTTTGTTTTATTTTTATGCCAAACTGGGATGAACAAATTCTGTAGTTCATCCATGCGGTCTTTGAATGTTTGCCATTGCCTATCCACCGTCAACCCTTTGAGTGACATTCCCCAATCAATCCTACCCAACTCGCGCCTCAGACCATCGTAGTTTCCTTTATTTAAATTCAGGACCCTAGTCTCTGAGTCAACTACTTCATTCTCCATCTTAATGAAGAATTCGATCATATTATGATCGCTCCAACCCAAGGGGCCTCGCACAACAAGATTGCTAATTAATCCTTTCTCGTTACATAATACCCAGTCTAAGATAGCCTGATCTCTGGTTGGTTCCTCGACATATTGGTCCAGGAAACCATCCCGTAAACACTCCAGGAATTCCTCCTCCACAGTATTGTTACTAATTTGGTTAGCCCAATCTATATGTAGATTAAAGTCACCCATGATGACTGCTGTGCCCTTATTGCACGCTTCTCTAATTTCCCTTTTAATGCCATCCCCAACCTCCGCATTACTGTTTGGAGGTCTATATACCACTCCCACTAACGTTTTCTGCCTCTTGGTATTTCTCAGTTCTACCCATACAGATTCCACATCATCAGAGCTAATATCCTTCCTTACAATTGTGTTAATCCCTTCTTTAACCAGCAATGCTACCCCACCTCCCTTTCCTTTTTGCCTATCTTTCCTGAATATTGAATACCCCTGGATGTTGAGTTCCCAGCCTTGGCCACCCTGGAGCCATGTTTCCGTAATCGCAATCAAATCATATTCGTGTACCTCTATTTGTGCAGCTAATTCATCCACCTTATTATGAATGCTCCTCGCATTAAGACACAAAGCCTTCAGGCTTGTTTTTTTAATGCTCTTAGACCTATTAGAATTATTATTTACTGTGGCCATGTTTGATTTAAACCGTTGATTTCTCTGACAGCCACTTTTGTTTTTCTTCTTCCTATCTTTTGCTTTTATCCTTGTTTCCCTTTCCTCTGTCTCCCTGCTCAGGTTCCCAACCCCCTGCCATTTTAGTTTAAACCCTCCCCCAGAGCACTGGCAAACACTCCCCCTCGGACATCGGTCCCAGTCCTGCCCAGGTGCAAACCGTCCGGTTTGAACTGGTCCCACCTCCCCCAGAACCGGTTCCAATGTCCCAGGAATTTGAATCCCTCCCCCTTGCACCATTAATCTAGCCACGTATTCATCTGAAATATCCTTCTATTTCTACTCTGACTAGCACGTGGCACTGGTAGCAATCCTGAGATTACTACCTTTGAGGTCCTATTTTTTAATTTACCCCCTAACTCCCTATATTCAGCTTTTAGGACCTCATCCTGTTTTTTACCTATATTGTTGGTACCTATATGCAGCACGACAACTGGCTGTTCACCCTCCCCTTCCAAAATGTTCTGCAGCCGCTCCGAGACATCCCTGATCCTTGCACCAGGGAGGCAACACACCATCCTGGAGTCTCGTTTGTGGCCGCAGAAACGCCTATCTATTCCCCTTACAATAGAATCCCCTATTACTATAGCTCTACCCCTCTTTTTACTCCCGTCCTGTGCAGCAGAGCCACCGCTGGTGCCAGGAAGTTGGCTGCTGCTGCCTTCCTCTGATAAGCCATCCCCCCCAACAGTACTCAAAGTGGTGTATCTATTTGAGAGGGGGATGTTCACAAGGGACCCCTGCACTACCTGCCTGCGCCTAGTACTCTGTCTGTTGGTCACCCCTTCCCTTTCTGCCTGTCCAACCTTTGCCTGCGGTGTGACCAACTGCTTAAACGTGATATCCACGACGTCCTCAGCATCGCGAATGGTCCAGTATGTATCCAATCGCAACTCCAGCGCCGCAATGCGGTCTGCCAGTAGCTGCAGCTGGACACTTCCTGCACCCATGGTTGTCAGGGACACAGGAAGTGTCCCTGAGTTCCCACATAGCGCAGGAGGAGCATACCATGGGGCCAGCCTCTCCTGTCATGACTTATCCTTTAATTAATTGAAATTAAATGAAATCAATCAAATACACTACAGTTAAATGGTATATTTAAGGGCCCTGGTTTACCAGGAGTCCCCGCTACAGCACAGAGAGCTTAAAAACTATAAACCACAGGGTTAAAGTTTAAAAAGAGAGAAATACTCACCAACCAATCACTTACCTGCTTTCTGGTGACATCACACTTCGATTACTTTTTACTTCTCTTCCTCCCTCTGAGTTCGGAGATTGGTAAGCCTACCTGGTCTCTGGCACTCTTAAAATCACCGCCGCTCAGCCGCCTCGCTCCTCGCAGGTCCGCTCTCGCTGCTCTGAGGCCTACCTGGTCTCTGGCTCTCTTTTAAAACTGCCGCCGCTCAGCCGCCTCGCTCCTCGCAGGTCCGCTCTCGCCGCTCTGAAAAAACAGAAAGGCAGAGTATTTCCTAAATGGTGAAAGATTGGGGAATGCAGATGCTCAAAGGGACCTGGGTGTCCCTGTACATGAGTCACTGAAAGTGAATGTGCAGGTGCAGCAAGCCATTCGGAAGGCAAATGGTATGCTAGCCTTCATTACAAGAGGATTTGAGTACAGGAGTAAAGAAGTCTTACTCCAATTATATAGGGCCCTGGTGAGACCACACCTGGAGTACTATGTACAATTTTGGTCTCCTTATCTAAGGAAGGATATACTTGCCATAGAGGGAGTGCAACAAAGGTTCACGAGATTGATTCCTGGGATGGCGGGACTGTCGTATGAGAAGAAATTGAGTAAACTAGGCCTGTATTCTCTTGAATTCAGAAGAATGAGAGGGGATCTCATTGAAGCATACAAAATTATTACACGGCTTGATAGGGTGGATGCTGGGAGAATGTTTCCCTTGGCTGGGGAGTCTAGAACCAGGGGCCACAGCCTCAGGATAAAGGGTAGGCCATTCAGGACTGAGATGAGAAGACATTTCTTCACACAGAGGGTGGTGAATCTTTGGAATTCTCTACCCCAGAGGGCTGTGGAGGTTCAGTCATTGGGTATATTCAAAACAGAAGTCGATAGATTTCTGACTAGTAAGGGCATCAAGGGATATGGCGATAGTGTAGTGTATGTACCTACAGTAAGAGAGAACTACTTTTACAGCTCCTGTATACTGTAGTACCGGCAGTGACCACACCTGTATATAAGCCTTGAGCATGCCTCTGTACTGTCAGTCTTGAGACTACCCTACTCCAGTAAACACCTGTTGATTGTTAAGTTACAGCCTCCATGTAGTTATTGGAAAACATCATACTTTAAGAATCACGGATTCAACAGTGGCGACGAGGTCGATTCGAATCTGCCTGCAACTCTGCATTTCCCTTCAAGGATTCGCTCCGGGAGGGCAGTGGAAGAAAGTCGAGGCCAGAAGCATGGGCGTCGACCATGAGCAACCGCCCAGTCATCCGGCAGAGAGTGAACATCGCAGGGGAGGCTGTTGAGAGCCGGGCTTGGTTCCCCAGCCACGACGATCCAGCAACAGACTGGCAACAGGTACAGCGCAGACCCTTCCCGGACAGCGGCGGCTGGAGCCGACCGACGGCAGAGAAAAAGCCGAGCAGCGTCGACGGGGTAAGAGAGAGGGTGAAGCGCACAGGGCGCAGCCGGGGGTTGAAAACCGAGCGGCGTCGAGGAAAAACAAAAGAGAGAGAGAGAGGGTAAAGCAGCAGCCGGGTTCAGGACCGAGCGGCGGCAACGGGAAAGGCGCACAGGAGAACGCGCAGAGCACAGCCAGGGCTCAAGGGCTGAACCGCGTCCACGGGGAGAAGAAGGGAGAGCGCGGGAGACGCCATTGAGCCGCGGAGAAGAAGGGAGAGCGCGGGAGACGCCATTTTAGAAGCCGCAGCGGAGATGAAGGGCGAGCGCGGGAAGAAAGGAAAGTGCGGGAGACGCCATTTTGTGCCAGCGGAGAAGAAGGGAGAGCGCGGGAGACGCTATTTTAGACAGTTAAATCATACTCAGGGATGCCGAAGAGTGGCAGTATCACTGCGTTCAACAATGAAGTCGAAGATTGGGCGACATATGTGGAACACATTGAGGTGTACTGCAGGGCGAATGAAGTGCCAGATGCTAAGAAAGCACTGGTTTTGTTAAATTCCATGGGTGCAAAAACTTATGGCTTACTGCGAAACCTAATAACCCCAGAGAAGCCAGTGGATAAGAATTTCAAAAACATAGTGGAAATCCTACAGGACCACTTAAACCCCACACCGCTGCTGATAGCAGAAAGATTTAAGTTCCACAAAAGGAACCAGCATAAAGACGAAAGTAATGCTGAGTACTTAACAGAACTGCGCAAGCTATCGAAACACTGCCAGTTTGGAGTGGGACTAGCAGATACGTTAAGGGACAAGTTTGTGTGTGGGCTTCAAAGTGAAGGAACCCAGAAACGGCTTCTATCAGAAAAGGATCTTACGCTGGACAAGGCTTTCAGCATGACAGTATCACACGAAGCAGCCGCACGGGGCGCTGCAGAGATACAACGGAGACCGCAAGAATATGGCACCAAGGAAATGTCATATGGAGCAGGGAAGTGTTATCGCTGCGGCAGAACAACACATGACCAGAAGGATTGTTGGTTCAAGGACCAAGTGTGCAGACAGTGTGGAAAAGCAGGACACACAGCAAGAGTCTGCAGGTCAGGGAAGAAAACCAACAGCAAGAAATCTCCACAGGAGAAGTACAAAAAGGTACATAAGGTGATGGACAGTAGTTCAGATGAACAGAAAAGTGATACAGACTCCGGAAGCAAGGAGCTGGGTTGTCTGAAACTACATAAGGTAACCAAAATGGAGGATCACCAGACTATCTGGGTCACACTCAAGATAGACGGAGTCCAAGTGAAAATGGAATTGGACACAGGATCAGCCCTAACAGTCATAAACCAAAGGGACTACAAGCGGCTATTTTCACATATACCCTTGAAAGCTACAGAGATTGTCTTGAAGACGTACACGGGGCAAAAAGTTTACCCCAAAGGAAAAATAAGGGTGAAAGTGACATACAAAGGCCAGGAAATACCTAAAATGGACCTATATGTATTGCCAGATGGAGGACCACCACTACTAGGACGTGAATGGATCCGGAAGATACAATTAGATTGGCATTCCATACAGGCACTGAAGGTTGAGGCCAAAAAGGATGACGGCGTCACACCTGGACGACTGTCAAAAATGCTAACTGACGCACAAGAAGTGTTCCAGGAGGGACTTGGAACACTAAAAGGCATAACAGCAACGATTAAAATAGAGGAAAATGCAAGCCCAAAGTTTTTTAAGGCCAGACCGGTGCCTTATGCGATCCGAACAGCCGTCGAAGCAGAGCTGGAAGGGTTGGAACATTCAGGAGTACTGTCCAAAGTAGATTGGAGCGAGTGGGCTACACCCATCGTTCCTGTAATGAAGAGGTCGTTGAGTAATACGCCTGGGGAACTAAAGAAGGTCCGCATCTGTGGGGACTTTAAGGTGACAGTGAACCCAGTCCTTCACACGGTACAATATCCGCTTCCACGGATTGAGGATATTTTCACCTCGCTATCTGGAGGTAAACGCTTCACCAAAATTGATCTGGCCCAGGCATACTTGCAAATGGAGGTAGAAGAAGCCTCGAAACAATACCTTACGATCAACACTCATAAAGGTCTCTACCAATACAACCGGCTGGTGTTCGGGGTAGCATCGGCTCCGGCTATTTGGCAAAGGGCAATGGATCAAGTCCTGCAAGGGATTCCAGGGACCCAGTGTTATTTGGACGACATCCTGGTCACGGGCGAAAATGACAGTGAACACCTCGCCAACCTGGAGAAGGTGCTCACTAGATTAAAGGGATATGGGCTACGAGCTAATCGCCACAAGTGCGAGTTTTTCCAGAAGCAGATCTCATATTGTGGCCACGTTATTGATGAAGAGCGGTTACATAAGTCCCCTGAAAAGATTGAGGCAGTAGTCAAGGCTCCAGCACCGGAAAATGTGTCACAACTGAGGTCGTTCCTCGGGCTGGTAAACTACTACCGTAAGTTCTTACCAAATTTGTCTACAGTATTACACCCACTGAACACCCTACTGCAAACGGGGGTACCATGGAAGTGGAATGACGAATGTAAGCGAGCTTTCCAGAAGTGCAAAGAATTGATCACATCAAAAGAGGTGTTGGCCCATTTCAACCCAGCACTACCAATTCGGTTGGCATGTGATGCATCACCCTATGGTATTGGAGCGGTGCTGTCGCACAAATTCCCAGATGGGTTGGAGAGGCCAGTAGCCTTTGCGTCTCGGTCACTAACCTCAGCCGAGCGCAACTACGCCCAGATTGACAGGGAGGCCCTCAGCCTAGTATGGGAGTAAAAAAATTCAACCACTATCTACATGGGCAGAAGTTCACCTTGCTGACTGACCACCAACCACTTGTCTCCATCTTCAATCCAAAGAAGGGCGTTCCGGTGATGACTGCACAACGGTTACAAAGATGGTCCCTTTTTCTAGGGGCGAACCAATATGAAATAGAATATAAAGGCACGAAACAGCATGGAAACGCTGATGGGCTATCACGCCTGCCACTGCCTACTGTGGAGGAAGCACCAGTAGTGGACCCTATCGAGATATTTTATTCGTCAATAATTGAACGATTGCCAGTAACTAACGCGGATATAGAGGAGACCCGCAATGATCCGACACTGTCTCGGGTTTATGATTTGACGGTGAGGGGATGGCCAACACATGGCGACTCACTGTTGCCAGCATTCTCATCCAGAAGAGAACAGCTGTCAGTATGCCAGGGGACAGTGATGTGTGGATCCCGAGTGGTAATTCCACCCAAGTTAAGAGAGAGAGTGCTCAATGAGCGTCACAAAGGTCATCTGGGAGGGGTGAAAATGAAAATGAAAAGCCTTGCTAGGGCTTATGTGTGGTGGCCGGAGATCGATCAACAAATCGAGGACCTAACCAAGAGCTGCTCAGGATGCCAGAAGGTCCAAAATGCACCACCACATGCCCCTCTACACCCATGGGAGTGGCCCTCCTCTCCATGGCAACGGGTGCATATTGATTTTGCTGCTCCATTCATGGACTCAATGTTCTTAATAGCAGTGGATGCTCACTCGAAATGGCCTGAGGTGATAAAAATGTCCTCAACCACTACAGAGAAAACGATTGCAGTCCTACAGACCATATTTGCCAGGAACGGCTTGCCAGAGCAGATTTGCTGATAATGGACCACAGTTTTGTGTCCGAAGAGTTTCGGAAATTTATGAGAAGGAATGGGGTAAGGCATTACACATCCGCCCCGTATCATCCAGCCACAAATGGATTGGCTGAGAGGTTCGTACAAACCTTTAAAAAGGCGATAAAGGCCATGTGCGATGATGAAATTCCACTGCAGCATAAGGTGGACAATTTCCTGTTAGCCTACAGAAATGCAACACATGCAGTTACCAACCAGACCCCGGCCATGATGTTCTTTAGCCGAAGGTTGAGATCTCGTCTGGATTTGCTCAGACCAAATGTGCGAAGAAATGTTGAGGATAAACAATTCCAGCACATCAATGAGAAGCCGACAAGGAGCTTCAATGTAGGACAACCAGTCTTGGCCCGTGACTACCGAACAGAGAAATGGCAACCCGGAACGATATGCACACGGCAGGGGCCATTAATGTACACAGTGGATGTCGGGGAGAACATTGTGAGACGCCACGTCGACCAGATCTTAGCGTCACAGGAACGAGTCAACCCCATGTCTCGCGTCCCTGGGGATGAACCCGACATACCGGTAGCATCTACCTCAGAAACAGTAGCAGTGGAAACTGATGAAATAACCGACGAAAAGGGGCCAGAATCGCCTTCGCACCAAGAACAAGAACCTCAGGAAAGGCGCTATCCAGAAAGGATCAGGAAGCCACCCCAAAGACTGAATCTATAAATGGACTATTTCAGTTTAATGTGCATGTTAAAGTGTTAATTGTTATTTGAACATTATGGGTACTGCTAATCTAAAAGGGGAGGAATTGTAGTGTATGTACCTTTAAGAGAGAACTACTTTTACAGCTCCTGTATACTGTAGTACCGGCAGTGACCACACCTGTATATAAGCCTTGAGCATGCCTCTGTACTGTCAGTCTTGAGACTACCCTACTCCAGTAAACACCTGTTGATTGTTAAGTTACAGCCTCCGTGTAGTTATTGGAAAACATCATACTTTAAGAATCACGGATTCAACAGATAGGGCTGGTGAATGGAGTTGAGGCAGAGCAGTCGTGATCTCATTGAATGGCAGAGCTGGCTCGAAGGGCCGAATGGCCTACTCCTGCTCCTATTTCTTATGTTCTAAGCTGGGGTTCTTCTCCTTAGCGCAGAGAAGATTTAGAGGAGAATTTGATAGAGGTGTTCAAAATCATGAGGGTTCTGGACAGAGTAGATAGAGAGAAACTGTTCCCATTGGCAGAAGGGTTGAGAACCAAAGAACACAGATTTAAGGTGACTGGCATAAGAACCAAAGGCGGCATGAGGAAAAACTTTTTTACTGAGCGAGTGGTTAGGATCTGGAATGCGCTGCCTGGTGGAGGCAGACTCAATCACAGCTTTCAAAAGGGAGTTGGATAAGAACCTGAAGGAAAAATATTTGTAGGGCTACGGGGAAAGGGCAGGGGAGTGGGACTAGCTGAAGTGCTCTTGCAGAGAGTTGGCACAGGCTCAACGGGCCGAATGGCCTTCTTCCTTCTATGATCCTATGAAACATATGGTCCAATCAAATTAAAAGAAGCTCAACATCAGCAACAAAGTCCCAACAAAAGAATAGGGAATCTTCCCAACTAAACCATAATGTTATCAGTGTCTGTAACACACTCAATTGCAGAATTTGAGGAGCAGCCCCTTCAGATCTGAAATTTGGATCTGAAATTGGCTCAGAAGCAGGAAAAAAAGGGTAATGGTCGAAGGGTGTTTTTGTGACTGGAAGGCTGTTTCCAGTGGGGTTCCGTGGGGCTCGGTACTGGGTCCTTTTCTTTTCGTGGTATATATCAATGATTTGGACTTGAATGCAAGGGGCATGATTAAGAAGTTTGCAGATGATACAAAAATTGGCCGCGTAGTTGATAATGAAGAAGAAAGCTGCAGACTGCAAGAAGATATCAATGGACTGGTCAGGACAGTGACGAATGGAATTCAATCCGGAGAAGTGAGGTAATGCATTTGGGGAGGGCTAACAAGGCAAGGGACTACACTATAAATGGTAGGACACTGAGAAGTGCAGAAGATCAGAGGGACCTTGGTGTGCATGTCCACAGATCCCTGAAGGTAGCAGGACAGGTAGATAAGTTGGTTAAGAAGGCATACGGGATACTTGCCTTTATTAGCAGAGGCACAGAATATAAGAGCAGGGAGGTTATGCTTGAACTGTACAAAACACTACTTAGGCCGCTGCTAGAATACTGCCTGCAGTTCTGGTCACCACAGTACAGGAAGGATGTGATTGCACTAAAGGGGGTGCAGAGGAGATTTACGAGGATGCTGCCTGGGCTGGGGAATTTTAGCTATGAGGAAAGATTGGACAGGCTGGGGTTGTTTTCTTTGGAACAGAGGAGGCCGAGGGGAGACTTGATTGAGTATAAAATTATGAGGGCCTAGATAGAGTGGATAGGAAGGTCTTATTTCCCCTAGCAAAGAGGTCAATAACCAGGGGGCATAGATTTAAAGTAATTGGTAGAAGGATTAGAGGGGAGTTGAGGAGAACTTTTTTCACCCAGAGGGTGGTGGGGGTCTGGAACCCTCATCACATTTAAAAAGTACTTGGATATTCACTTGAAGTGTTGTAACCTACAGGGCTAGGACCAAGAGCTGGACAGTGGGATTGGGCTGGACAACTTTGTCGGCCAGCACAGACATGATGGGCCGAATGGCCTCCTTCTGTGCTGTAAATTTCTATGATTCTATGAGATAGCGGTTCAGGGGCTGCTCTCTCCCGCACTTCACGTACACGCAAAACACCGATTCAACCAGGCCACAAAAATCACCAGTGGCCTGGGAAACCGTCAAAATACAAACATTTAATACATGCAACACTCCTGTCCAGAACCCAATGTTCAGGGAAGGATTCCATATGCAGCTCTAAGCTGGACAAGAGATGGAACGCCAGGACGAATCCGGAATGGCCACGGGTGCCCACCCCTGGCCTACAGGCCCGGCAGAGACTGACCACTGACCCCAAGCCCGCCCTCCCCAGGCCCCGCCCCTGGCCCCGCCTCTCGGTCCCCAGGCCCCGTCCCCCAGGCCCTGGCCCCGCCCCTCGGCCCCAGGCCCCGCCCCCTGGCCCCAGGCTCCGTCCCCTTGGCCCCAGGCTCCGTCCCCCTGGCCCCGCCCCTCGGCCCACCCTCCCCAGGCCCCGCCCCTCGGCCCCAGGCCTCGCCCCCTGGCCCCAGGCTCCGTCCCCCTGGCCCCGCCCCTCGGCCCACCCTCCCCAGGCCCCGCCCCTCGGCCCCAGGCTCCGTCCCTGGCCCCGCCCCTCAGCCCCAGGCTCCGCCCACCGATGTGACGGTTGTTTGGGCGGGAGCGGCAGCCATGAGGCGTTCGGCAGCGCGCGGAACCGGCACCGGCACTCCGGTAATACACTGACCGGGAATAGAGCAAGCGGGAATGGAGAGACCGGGAATACAGAAACCGGGAATAGAGAGAGAAACCGGGAATAGAGAGAGAGAGAGAGTGACTGGGAATACAGAAACCGACCGGGAATAGAGAGAGAGAGAGTGACTGGGAATACAGAAACCGACCGGGAATAGAGAGAGAGAGTGACTGGGAATACAGAAACCGACCGGGAATAGAGAGAGAGAGAGTGTCATAGTCATAGAGTCATAGAGTAATACAGCACGGATAGAGGCCCTTCGGCCCATCGTGTCCGCGCCGGCCATCAAGCCCTGTCTAATCTAATCCCATATTCCAGCATTTGGCCCGTAGCCTTGTATGCTATGGCATTTCAAGTGCACATCCAAATGCTTCTTAAATGTTGTGAGGGTTTCTGCCTCCACAACCCTTTCAGGCAGTGAGTTCCAGACTCCATCCACCCTCTGGGTGAAAAAGTTCTTTCTCAAATCCCCTCTAAACCTCCCGCCCTTTACCTTGAATCTATGCCCCCTAGTTATCGACCCCTCTACTAAGGGAAAAAGCTCCTCAGCATCCATCCTATCTATGCCCCTCATAATTTTGTACACCTCAATCATGTCCCCCCTCAGCCTCCTCAGCTCCAAGGAAAACAAACCCAACCTGCCCAGTCTCTCTTCATAGCTGAAGCGCTCCAGCCCTGGTAACATCCTGGTGAACCTCCTCTGCACCCTCTCTAACGCGATCACATCCTTCCTGTAGTGTGGCGACCAGAACTGCACACAATATTCCAGCTGTGGCCTAACCAGTGACTGGGAATACAGAAACCGGGAAGAGAGAGAGAGACTGGGAATAGAGAGACCGGGAATAGAGAGAGTGAGAGAGACCGGGAATAGAGAAATCGGGAATAGAGAATCGGGAAAATTCAACACAACAAGAAACATATTATTTGACAAGCTCAGCCAAACAACCCCTGATTTCAAAGAATTGGATGACCTGTCAAAATTAAGATTAGTCCTGGGAGAAGGAGACAGACCATACCTTGGTGCCAAATATGTAACAACATGTCACAACCTGAGGACTGTTTAAAATTAATACTGAATGTACCCAACGATGTTCAACGACTGTTTAAATTAATATTGTTTAAACTAATATTGTATGTACCCAACGAAGGTCAAAATTGTTTGACACCTACAGAATGTTGGAAAACTGTACTGTTTGTTATGTAAGCTTTGGCAATATGGTTCCCTGTAAACTTTCATGCCAATAAAGCATTTGAATTGAATTGAGAGAGAGAGACTGGGAATAGAGAGAGTGAGAGAGACCGGGAATAGAGAAACCGGGAATAGAGAGAGAGAGACTGGGAATAGAGAAACTGGGAATAGAGAAACCAGGAATAGAGAGAGTGAGAGAGACCGGGAATAGAGAGAGAGAGAGAGACTGGGAATACAGAAACTGGGAATACAGAAACCAGGAATAGAGAGAGAGAGAGAGCCCGGGAAAACGAAGGTCAAAATTGTTTGACACCTACAGAATGTTGGAAATCTGTACTTTTTGTTATGTAAGCTTTGGCAATATGGTTCCCTGTAAACTTTCATGCCAATAAAGCATTTGAATTGAATTGAATTGAAAGCCTGGGAATAGAGAGAGAGAGAGAGCCCGGGAATAGAGAGAGAGAGAAAGCCTGGGAATAGAGAGAGAGAGAGAGCCTGGGAATAGAGTGAGAGAGAGAGAGAGACTGGGAATAGAGAGCAAGAGAGAGACCGGGAATAGAGAGCGAGAGAGAGAGACCGGGAATAGAGAGAGAGAGAGACCGGGAATAGAGAGAGAGAGACCAGGAATAGAGAGAGAGACCGGGAATAGAGAGAGAGACCGGGAATAGAGAGAGAGAGACCGGGAATAGAGAGAGAGAGAGACCGGGAATAGAGAGAGAGACCGGGAATAGAGAGAGAGAGAGACCGGGAATAGAGAGAGAGAGAGAGACCGGGGATAGAGAGAGAGAGAGACCGGGAATAGAGAGAGAGAGAGACTGGGAATAGAGAGAGAGAGAGACCGGGAATAGAGAGAGAGAGAGACCGGGAATAGAGAGAGAGAGAGACCGGGAATAGAGAGAGAGAGAGACCGGGAATAGAGAGAGAGAGAGACCGGGAATAGAGAGAGAGAGAGACCGGGAATAGAGAGTGAGAGAGACCGGGAATAGAGAGAGAGAGAGAGACCGGGAATAGAGAGAGTGAGAGAGACCGGGAATAGAGAGAGAGAGAGACCGGGAATAGAGAGACCGCCCGGGAATAGCGAGTGAGAGAGAGACCGGGAATAGAGAGAGAGAGCCCGGGAATAGAGAGAGAGAGTGCCCGGGAATAGAGAGAGAGAGAAAGCCTGGGAATAGAGAGAGAGAGAGACCGGGAATAGAGAGAGAGAGAGACTGGGAATAGAGAGAGAGAGAGACCGGGAATAGAGAGAGAGAGAGACCGGGAATAGAGAGAGAGAGACCGGGAATAGAGAGAGAGAGAGACCGGGAATAGAGAGAGAGAGAGACCGGGAATAGAGAGAGAGAGAGACCGGGAATAGAGAGTGAGAGAGACCGGGAATAGAGAGAGAGAGAGAGACCGGGAATAGAGAGAGTGAGAGAGACCGGGAATAGAGAGAGAGAGAGAGACCGGGAATAGAGAGAGCGAGAGAGACCGGGAATAGAAAGAGAGAGAGACCAGGAATAGAGAGAGAGAGAGACCGGGAATAGAGAGAGAGAGACAGAGAGACCGGGAATAGAGAGAGAGAGACCGGGAATAGAGAGAGAGAGAGACCGGGAATAGAGAGAGCGAGAGAGACCGGGAATAGAGAGAGAGAGAGACAGAGAGACCGGGAATAGAGAGAGAGAGACCGGGAATAGAGAGAGAGAGACCGGGAATAGAGAGAGAGAGAGACCGGGAATAGAGAGAGAGAGAGACCGGGAATAGAGAGAGAGAGAGACTGGGAATAGAGAGAGAGAGAGACCGGGAATAGAAAGAGAGAGAGAGACCGGGAATAGAGAGAGAGAGAGAGACCGGGAATAGAGAGAGAGACAGAGACCGGGAATAGACAGAGAGAGAGAGAGCCCGGGAATAGAGAGAGTGAGGGGGACCGGGAATAGAGAGAGAGAGAGACCAGGAATAGAGAGACCGCCCGGGAATAGAGAGAGAGAGAGAGAGAGACCGGGAATAGAGAGAGAGAGAGAGCCCGGGAATAGAGAGAGAGAGAAAGCCTGGGAATAGAGAGAGAGAGAGAGCCAGGGAATAGGGAGAGAGAGAAAGCCTGGGAATAGAGTGAGAGAGAGAGAGCCTGGGAATAGAGTGAGAGGGAGACTGGGAATAGAGAGAGCGAGAGAGAGACCGGGAATAGAGAGAGCGAGAGACTGGGAATAGAGAGAGAGAGACCGGGAATAGAGAGAGAGAGACCGGGAATAGTGAGAGAGAGACCGGGAATAGAGAGAGAGAGAGAGACCGGGACTAGAGAGAGAGAGAGACCGGGAATAGAGAGAGAGAGAGAGAGAAAGACCGGGAATAGAGAGAGAGAGAGAGTCCGGGAATAGAGAGAGCACCCGGGAATAGAGAGAGTGAGAGAGCCCGGGAATAGAGAGAGCGAGAGCCCGGGAATAGAGAGAGAGAGAAAGCCCGGGAATAGAGAGAGAGAGCCTGGGAATAGAGTGAGAGAGAGAGAGACCGGGAATAGAGAGAGAGCGAGAGAGAGACCGGGAATAGAGAGAGAGAGAGACCGGGAATAGAGAGAGAGAGACTGGGAATAGAGAGAGAGAGACTGGGAATAGAGAGAGAGAGCCCGGGAATACAGAGAGCGAGAGAGAGTCCGGGAATAGAGAGAGAGACAGAGACTGGGAATAGAGAGCGAGAGAGAGAGACCGGGAATAGAGAGAGCGATAGAGACCGGTAATAGAGAGAGAAAGAGAGAGAGACCGGGAATAGAGAGAGAGAGAGAGACCGGGAATAGAGAGAGTGAGAGAGAGAGACCGGGAATAGAGAGAGCGATAGAGACCGGTAATAGAGAGAGAAAGAGAGAGAGACCGGGAATAGAGAGAGAGAGAGACCGGGAATAGACAGAGAGAGAGCGAGCCGGGAATAGAGAGAGAGAGAGAGAGCCTGGGAATAGAGAGAGAGACCGGGAATAGAGAGAGAGACCGGGAATAGAGAGAGCGAGAGAGAGAGAGACCGGGAATAGAGAGAGAGAGAGACCGGGAATAGAGACAGAGAGAGAACGGGAATAGAGAGAGAGAGACCAGGAATAGAGAGAGAGAGAGACCGGGAATAGAAAGAGAGAGAGAGAGACCGGGAATAGAGAGGGAGAAAGGCCGGGAATAGAGAGAGAGACTGGGAATAGAGAGAGCGCCCATGAATAGAGAGAGCGCCCATGAATAGAGAGAGTGCGAGAGCCCGGGAATAGAGAGAGAGAGAGAGAGCCCGGGAATAGAGAGAGAGAGAGAGACCGGGAATAGAGAGTGCGAGAGCCCGGGAATAGAGAGAGAGAGAGCCCGGGAATAGAGAGAGAGAGAAAGCCTGGGAATAGAGAGAGAGAAAGCCTGGGAATAGAGAGAGAGAGAGAGCCCGGGAATAGAGAGAGAGAGAAAGCCTGGGAATAGAGTGAGAGAGAGAGAGCCTGGGAATAGAGTGAGAGAGAGAAAGAGACTGGGAATAGAGAGCGAGAGGGAGAGACCGGGAATAGAGAGAGAGAGAGACCGGGTATAGTGAGCGAGAGACCGGGAATAGAGAGAGAGAGACCAGGATAAGAGAGAGAGAGACCGGGAATAGAGAGAGAGAGAGAGAGACCGGGAATAGAGAGAGAGAGAGAGACCGGGAATAGAGAGAGAGAGACCGGGAATAGAGAGAGAGAGAGAGACCGGGAATAGAGAGAGAGAGAGACCGGGAATAGAGAGAGAGAGAGACCGGGAATAGAGAGAGAGAGAGAGACCGGGAATAGAGAGAGAGAGAGAGACCGGGAATAGAGAGAGAGACAGAGAGACCGGGAATAGAGAGAGAGAGACCGGGAATAGAGAGAGAGAGAGACCGGGAATAGAGAGAGAGAGA
Organism: Somniosus microcephalus; assembly: GCF_052327205.1. Lineage (NCBI taxonomy): Eukaryota > Metazoa > Chordata > Chondrichthyes > Squaliformes > Somniosidae > Somniosus > Somniosus microcephalus. The sequence goes on along the minus strand of NC_141000.1, from coordinate 135,005,992 downwards.
GAGACCGGGAATAGAGAGAGAGACAGAGAGACCGGGAATAGAGAGAGAGAGAGAGACCGGGAATAGAGAGAGAGACAGAGAGACCGGGAATAGAGAGAGAGAGACCGGGAATAGAGAGAGAGAGAGACCGGGAATAGAGAGAGAGAGAGAGACCGGGAATAGAGAGAGAGACAGAGAGACCGGGAATAGAGAGAGAGAGAGACCGGGAATAGAGAGAGAGAGAGACCGGGAATAGAGAGAGAGAGAGACTGGGAATAGAGAGAGAGAGAGACCGGGAATAGAGAGAGAGAGAGACCGGGAATAGAGAGAGAGAGAGAGACCGGGAATAGAGAGAGAGACAGAGACCGGGAATAGACAGAGAGAGAGAGAGACCGGGAATAGAGAGAGTGAGGAGGACCGGGAATAGAGAGAGAGAGAGACCAGGAATAGAGAGACCGCCGGGATTATTGTTATTTTACCAGTATTATTACTATTATTAGATAGATATATGTGCATGCCTCATGAAATTTATACTAAATCATCACTTAGCATTATAGAAAGTAGTGTTTCCACACTCATCCCACAAAATAGGTCCATTTTATTTCGTTTTATTGAACTATATAAATGCGTTCTTTCCACATAAGCTGCTGGAATATCCAGGGCCTCCGCTCCTCAACTTTTGGGATGAAGAGTACAGACCCTGAATTCCTAAAAGCTATAAAAGACATTGATATAATTGTGTTAACAGAAACATGGTGCCAAAAGGACATGCCGACCCACTGTCCTCCAATGTACCATGAAATAATTGTGCCCTCAGTAAAGAACACTAAAACACGCAAGGGCAGAACCTCCGGGGGAATATTGGTGTGGTATAAGGGAGAACTGGACAAACACATCTCACCGGTAAAACAGGGGAAATCACACGTATGGCTAAAACTAGATAAAAATATAGGAATAGCAAAAAAAGATGTTTACTTATGTGCGATCTACATACCTCCAATAGATTCGCCATATTTCGAAGAGGAGTTATTTGATACTCTCCACATGGAAATCAGCCATTTCCAGGCCCAAGGAAAGGTGATAATATGTGGGGACCTAAATGCAAGGACCGGTTGTGAACCTGACTTCATAGACCCACAGGGAAACAACCATGTGTTTGGCCAGACCCCTTTAGATGTCACACCAGCCATCGCAAATCGGAACAACCTTGATCGTGAAATAAATAAAAGCGGTAGGGAGGTAGTGCAACTCTGCCGAGCCTTAGGCCTGTACATAGTTAATGGTAGGTTCAGAGGGGACTCCCTAGGGAGACTCACATACTCCTCAACTCTTGGGTCTAGTGTGGTGGACTATACAATCACTGACCTGGACCCCTGCGATATCAACGCATTCACTGTCAGGCAGCAATCCCCCCTCTCAGACCATAACCAAATAAATGTGTACCTTAAACTTTCTGCCCAAACTACAGACACAAAAAAGGAACACAGTAAGCTACATAAAATAAACCAGACATACAGATGGGCCCCAGACAGTGGAGATAAATTCATCACAGCACTAAATTCACCTGATCTCACAAGTAAAATTTCAAAATTTAAAGAAAATCTATATGAGATCACCAGAGATGGTGTAAACACGGCCATAGAGGATATAAACATGATCTTCCATGAGGCAGCTGTAAAAGCCGACCTCGTGAAACAGAAGAGGAAGCATCAAAAAAGACAAAATAAAAATATGAAATGGTTTGACCACGAATGCAAAAATGCCAGAAAAGACCTGAGAAAAATATCAAACCAAAAGCATCGGCAACCAAACAATCCGGACCTACGTACTAGATACAATGAAACCCTCAAAAGATATAAACACACCATTAGGAACAAAACACAAAACTATACCCACAAAATACTCGAAGAAATTGAAAACTCCACCAATCCAAAACAATTCTGGGAAATGTGGAATAACCTGAGTACAACACAATTGCAAGCATTACCAATCCAAGATGGCGACATCTGGAGAACACATTTTGAAAACCTCTACAAAGACATCCCAAAAAACAAAACAAACCCAAGTCAACATCAGGTCACAGAAAAACTCCACACATTAGAAGCAACAATTAAAGACAACCAAAACCCTCTAGACTCCCCAATCACATGGAAAGAACTGGCCACAAAAACAAAATCTCTCCACCTAAAGAAAGCCTGTGGCCCAGACAACATCAAAAATGAAATGCTAAAGTTCAGTAATATGGAGATGCAGGGTGCGATACTCAAACTATTCAACATCATATTACGCTCAGGCTGTTTTCCCGATATCTGGTGCCAAGGACTAATCTCCCCCATATATAAAAGTGGAAACAAATCAGACCCAAATAACTACCGCGGCATCTGTGTCAACAGTTGTCTAGGGAAGTTATTCTGCAGTATTCTAAATAGTAGATTACTTGATTTTCTTAACAAACATAATATCCTCAGAAAAAACCAAATAGGCTTTCTTCCAAAACACCGCACCGCCGACCATATCTATACCCTTCACACCCTCATCGAAAAACATAAACACCAAACAAAAAATGGGAAAATATTCGCCTGTTTCATCGACTTCAAGAAAGCCTTTGACTCTATATGGCACGAAGGGCTCTATTATAAACTTCTTCAGTGTGGAATAGGGGGCAAAGTCTATGACCTTATTAAATCAATGTATCTGAAAAACAAATGCGGGGTCAAAATTGGAGACAAACGCACCGATTTCTTCACCCAGAGAAGAGGCGTCCGGCAGGGCTGCAATTTGAGCCCGACCCTGTTCAACATATACATAAATGAATTAGCAGACATGCTGGAGCAAAGCGAGTCACCAGGTCTCCGTCTCCTAGATGGAGAAGTGAAGTCCCTGTTCTATGCGGACGACCTGGTTCTGCTGTCTCCCACAGAACAGGGATTACAGCAACAACTAGACCTACTCGACAAATACTGCCAAAATTGGGCTCTAACAGTAAATCTAAAGAAAACCAACATCATGATTTTTCAGAAAAGACCCAGATGTCAGGAAAACAAATACCAGTTTACCCTCAGTGATACCACTATAGGACACACTATGAGCTACACCTACCTTGGTCTAACTATTACAGCATCAGGGAGCTTCAGCATAGCAGTGAATGCACTAAAAGAAAAAGCCCGAAGAGCCCTATATGCAATAAAAAGAAAATTCTACAACATCCAAATCCCAATCAAAATCTGGCTCAAAATTTTTGACAGCATAATCCTGCCCATTGCACTGTACGGTAGTGAAGTATGGGGCCCGCTAAATCACCAAAGCTACACTAAATGGGAAAAACACACAATAGAAGCCCTACATGCAGAATTCTGCCGAAGCATCCTTCGCACCCAAAGAAAAACGCCAACAAATGCATGCAGAGCCGAACTAGGCAGATACCCACTGATAATAAACATCCAAAAACGAGCACTAAACTTCCTAAATCACCTCAAATCTAGCTCCCCAGACACCCTTCATTTCAAAGCCTTTCAGACCCAAGAGCTAAACCCAGAAAAGAGTCCCCTGAGTCAGCTGCTACTGAAACTAAGTACTCAGCCGGACCCTGACCAGCCCCAGACCAACACAGCCGTCCAAACACCAATCCGAGTGAACCAAATCATTAAAAAATGCAAAGAAACCTACCTGGAACATTGGAACAAAATAACCGAAAGCCAAAGCAGATTAGAATGTTACCGGGCCCTAAAAAGAGAATATAAACTGGCAGACTACCTCACGACCATCAGAGACACAAAACAGAGACAGACCCTCACCAGGTACAGACTAAGCGACCACCAACTGGAAATTGAAAAAGGCAGATACAAGAAATCCTGGCAGCCTAGAGAGAATAGAATATGCGATCAATGTCTGGCTGGCGAGGTTGAAACAGAAATGCATTTCCTCCTAAAATGCGAAAAATTCAACACATCAAGAAACATATTATTCAACAAGCTAAGCCAAACAACCCCAGATTTCAAGGAATTGGATGATCTGTCAAAATTGAGATTAGTCCTAGGAGAAGGAGACAGACCATACCTTGGGGCTAAATATGTAACAAAAAGTCACAACCTGAGGACTGTTTAAAAGTAAGACTGTTTAAAATTAATATTGAACGTACCAAATGAAGTAGAAAGACTGTTTAAAATTAATATTGTTTAAAAGTAATATTGTATATACCCAACAAATGTCAAATCGATTGACACCTACAGAATGTTGGAAAACTGTACCTTTTTGCTATGTAAGCTTTGGCAATATGGTTCTCTGTAAACTTTCATGCCAATAAAGCATTTGAACTGAACTGAACTGAGAGACCGGGAATAGAGAGAGAGAGAGAGCCCGGAAATAGAGAGAGAGAGAAAGCCTGGGAATAGAGAGAGAGAGAGCCAGGGAATAGGGAGAGAGAGAAAGCCTGGGAATAGAGTGAGAGAGAGAGAGCCTGGGAATAGAGTGAGAGAGAGAGGGAGACTGGGAATAGAGAGAGCGAGAGAGAGACCGGGAATAGAGAGAGCGAGAGACTGGGAATAGAGAGAGAGAGACCGGGAATAGAGAGAGAGAGACCGGGAATAGAGAGAGAGAGACCGGGAATAGTGAGAGAGAGACCGGGAATAGAGAGAGAGAGAGAGACCGGGACTAGAGAGAGAGAGAGACCGGGAATAGAGAGAGAGAGAGAAAGACCGGGAATAGAGAGAGAGAGAGAGTATTATTACTATTATTAGATAGATATATGTGCATGCCTCATGAAATTTATACTAAATCATCATTTAGCATTATAGAAAATAGTGTTTCCACACTCATCCCACAAAATAGGTCCATTTTATTTTGTTTTATTGAACTATATAAATGCGTTCTTTCCACATAAGCTGCTGGAATATCCAGGGCCTCCGCTCCTCAACTTTTGGGATGAAGAGTACAGACCCTGAATTCCTAAAAGCTATAAAAGACATTGATATAATTGTGTTAACAGAAACATGGTGCCAAAAGGACGTGCCGACCCACTGTCCTCCAATGTACCATGAAATCATTGTGCCCTCAGTAAAGAACACTAAAACACGCAAGGGCAGAACCTCCGGGGGAATATTGGTGTGGTATAAGGGAGAACTGGACAAACACATCTCACCGGCAAAACAGGGAAAATCACACGTATGGCTAAAACTAGATAAAAATATAGGAATAGCAAAAAAAGATGTTTACTTATGTGCGATCTACATACCTCCAATAGAATCGCCATATTTTGAAGAGGAGTTATTTGATACTCTCCACATGGAAATCAGCCATTTCCAGGCCCAAGGAAAGGTGATAATATGTGGGGACCTAAATGCAAGGACCGGTTGTGAACCTGACTTCATAGACCCACAGGGAAACAACCATGTGTTTGGCCAGACCCCTTTAGATGTCACACCAGCCATCGCAAATCGGAACAACCTTGATCGTGAAATAAATAAAAGCGGTAGGGAGGTAGTGCAACTCTGCCGAGCCTTAGGCCTGTACATAGTTAACGGTAGGTTCAGAGGGGACTCCCTAGGGAGACTCACATACTCCTCAACTCTTGGGTCTAGTGTGGTGGACTATACAATCACTGACCTGGACCCCTGCGATATCAACTCATTCACTGTCAGGCAGCAATCCCCCCTCTCAGACCATAACCAAATAAATATGTACCTTAAACTTTCTGCCCAAACTACAGACACAAAAAAAGAACCCAGTAAGCTCCATAAAATAAACCAGACATACAGATGGGCCCCAGACAGTGGAGAAAAATTCATCACAGCACTAAAGTCACCTGATCTCACAAGTAAAATATCAAAATTTAAAGAAAACCCATACGAGATCACCAGAGATGGTGTAAACATGGCCATAGAGGATATAAATATGATCTTCCATGAGGCAGCTGTAAAAGCCGACCTTGTGAAACAGAAGAGGAAGCGTCACAAAAGACAAAATAAAAATAAGAAATGGTTTGACCACGAATGCAAAAATGCCAGAAAAGACCTGAGAAAAATATCAAACCAAAAGCATCGCCAACCAAACAATCCGGACCTACGTACTAGATACAATGAAACCCTCAAAAGATATAAACACACCATTAGGAACAAAACACAAAACTATACCCACAAAATACTCGAAGAAATTGAAAACTCCACCAATCCAAAACAATTCTGGGAAATGTGGAATAACCTGAGTACAACACAATTGCAAGCATTACCAATCCAAGATGGCGACATCTGGAGAACACATTTTGAAAACCTCTACAAAGACATCCCAATAAACGAAACAAACCCAAGTCAACATCAGGTCACAGAAAAACTCCACACATTAGAAGCAACAATTAAAGACAACCAAAACCCTCTAGACTCCCCAATCACATGGAAAGAACTGGCCACAAAAACAAAATCTCTCCACCTAAAGAAAGCCTGTGGCCCAGACAACATCAAAAATGAAATGCTCAAGTTCAGCAATATGGAGATGCAGGGTGCGGTACTCAAATTATTCAACATCATATTACGTTCAGGCTGTTTTCCCGATATCTGGTGCCAAGGACTAATCTCCCCCATATATAAAAGTGGAAACAAATCAGACCCAAATAACTACCGCGGCATCTGTGTCAACAGTTGTCTAGGGAAGTTATTCTGCAGTATTCTAAATAGTAGATTACTTGATTTTCTTAACAAACATAATATCCTCAGAAAAAACCAAATAGGCTTTCTTCCAAAACACCGCACCGCCGACCATATCTATACCCTTCACACCCTCATTGAAAAACATATACACCAAACAAAAAATGGGAAAATATTCGCCTGTTTCATCGACTTCAAGAAAGCCTTTGACTCTATATGGCACGAAGGGCTCTATTATAAACTTCTTCAGTGTGGAATAGGGGGCAAAGTCTATGACCTTATTAAATCAATGTATCTGAAAAACAAATGCGGGGTCAAAATTGGAGACAAACGCACCGATTTCTTCACCCAGAGAAGAGGCGTCCGGCAGGGCTGCAATTTGAGCCCGACCCTGTTCAACATATACATAAATGAATTAGCAGACATGCTGGAGCAAAGCGAGTCACCAGGTCTCCGTCTCCTGGATGGAGAAGTGAAATCCCTGTTCTATGCGGACGACCTGGTTCTGCTGTCTCCCACAGAACAGGGATTACAGCAACAACTAGACCTACTCGACAAATACTGCCAAAATTGGGCTCTAACAGTAAATCTAAAGAAAACCAACATCATGATTTTTCAAAAAAGGCCCAGATGTCAGGAAAACAAATACCAGTTTACCCTCAGTGATACCACTATAGGACACACTATGAGCTACACCTACCTTGGTCTAACTATTACAGCATCAGGGAGCTTCAGCATAGCAGTGAATGCACTAAAAGAAAAAGCACGAAGAGCCCTATATGCAATAAAAAGAAAATTCTACAACATCCAAATCCCAATCAAAATCTGGCTCAAAATATTTGACAGCATAATCCTGCCCATTGCACTGTACGGTAGTGAAGTATGGGGCCCGCTAAATCACCAAAGCTACACTAAATGGGAAAAACACACAATAGAAGCCCTACATGCAGAATTCTGCCGAAGCATCCTTCGCACCCAAAGAAAAACGCCAACAAATGCATGCAGAGCCGAACTAGGCAGATACCCACTGATAATAAACATCCAAAAACGAGCACTAAACTTCCTAAATCACCTCAAATCTAGCTCCCCAGACACCCTTCATTTCAAAGCCTTTCAGACCCAAGAGCTAAACCCAGAAAAGAGTCCCCTGAGTCAGCTGCTACTGAAACTAAGTACTCAGCCGGACCCTGACCAGCCCCAGACCAACACAGCCGTCCAAACACCAATCCGAGTGAACCAAATCATTAAAAAATGCAAAGAAACCTACCTGGAACATTGGAACAAAATAACCGAAAGCCAAAGCAGATTAGAATGTTACCGGGCCCTAAAAAGAGAATATAAACTGGCAGACTACCTCACGACCATCAGAGACACAAAACAGAGACAGACCCTCACCAGGTACAGACTAAGCGACCACCAACTGGAAATTGAAAAAGGCAGATACAAGAAATCCTGGCAGCCTAGAGAGAATAGAATATGCGATCAATGTCTGGCCGGCGAGGTTGAAACAGAAATGCATTTCCTCCTCAAATGCGAAAAATTCAACACATCAAGAAACATATTATTCAACAAGCTAAGCCAAACAACCCCAGATTTCAAGGAATTGGATGACCTGTCAAAATTGAGATTAGTCCTGGGAGAAGGAGACAGACCATACCTTGGGGCCAAATATGTAACAACATGTCACAACCTGAGGACTGTTTAAAATTAAGACTGTTTAAAATTAATATTGAACGTACCAAATGAAGTACAAAGACTGTTTAAAATTAATATTGTTTAAAAGTAATATTGTATGTACCCAACAAATGTCAAATCGATTGACACCTACAGAATGTTTGAAAATGTACCTTTTTGCTATGTAAGCTTTGGCAATATGGTTCTCTGTAAACTTTCATGCCAATAAAGCATTTGAATTGAATTGGAATTGGAGAGAGACCGGGAATAGTGAGAGAGAGACCGGGCATAGAGAGAGAGAGAGACCGGGAATAGAGAGCGAGAGAGAGACCGGGAATAGAGAGAGAGAGAGAGAGACTGGGAATAGAGAGAGCGAGAGAGAGACCTGGAATAGAGAGAGAGAGAGTGCCCGGGAATAGAGAGACCGGGAATAGAGAGAATGAGAGAGACCGGGAATAGAGAAAGAGAGAGAGAGAAACCGGGAATAGAGAGAGAGAGAGAGAGAGACTGAGAATAGAGAGAGACAGAAAGGCCGGGAATAGAGAGAGAGGGAGAAAGCCCGGCAATAGAGAGAGAGAGAGAGAAAGCCCGGCAATAGAGAGAGAGAGATAGCCCGGGAATAGAGAGAGAGAGAGACCGGGAATCGAGAGAGACCGTCCAGGAATAGCGAGAGTAAGAGAGAGCCCGGGAATTGAGAGAGTCCGGGAATAGAGAGGGAGAGCCCGGGAACAGAGAGAAAGTGAGAGAGAGCCAGGGAATAGAGAGAGTGAGAGAGAACCCGGGAAGAGAGAGAGAGTCCAGGAATAGAGAGAGTCCGGGAATAGGGAGAGAGAGAGAGAGAGCCCGGGAATAGGGAGAGTGAGAGAGAGCCCAGGAATAGGGAGAGAGGGCTTGGGAATAGAGAGAGAGAAAGAGAAAGCCCGGGAATAGAGAGAGCGAGAGAGAAAGCCCGGGAATAGAGAGAGTGAGAGAGAGAAAGCCCGGGGATAGAGAGAGAGCCCAGGAATAGAGAGAGAGAGAGCCTGGGAATAGAAGAGATACCGTGAATACCAGGAATTACCAGCCCTGGGCCTGGGAAATAAGAGAGAGACCAGGAATAACCGGCCACAGGAATAACCAGAGAGACATGGGAAATAGAGAGAGAGAGAATAACCAGCCCCCGGGGACCCAGGAACACCGAGAGAGCCCGGAGCCATGACCTTAGCCTGGGAGTGGGAGTTAATTCAGGCTTTATTAACGGGGCTCAGGGTGAGATTTTGGGGCAAGTGAGCTAAAGCTTGGTCAGAGGTAGGTTTAAGCAGCAGAGGAAAATGACCAACGTTTCGGGATTTCCCAGCTCTTTCAACACCCTGGAGTAGAAACTGTCAGCTCCTGAAACCTGTCTATCCTAAGCTTTACTTTCTCCAGTCTCTCAATTTTTACTTATATTAAGTTCCATAAATTTTGCAGGAATCTTGTGATCTTTCTCCACTGTGAAAATGAGTACAAAATACTCAGTTAACGAGTGTGCCGCTGCCTCATTCCCAAACTAATCCCACTGCCCCGCTCTCTCCCCATAGCCCTGTATCAATCCCAATCTAATCCCACTGCCATAGAGTTATACAGCACAGAAAGAGGCCCTTCGGCCCATTGTGTCCGCGCCGGCCATCAAGTCCTGTCTATTCTAATCCCATTTTCCAGCACTTGGTCAGTAGCCTTGTATGCTATGGCGTTTCAAGTGCTCATCTAAATGCTCCTTGAATGTTGTGAGGGTTCCTGCCTCTACCACCCTTTCAGGCAGTGAGTTCCAGATTCCAGCCACCCTCTGGGTGAAAAAGTTTTTCCTCAAATCCTCTCTAAACCTCCTGCCCCTTACCTTGAAACTATGCCCCCTGGTTATTGACCCCTCTACTAAGGGGAAAAGTTCCTTTCTATCTACCCTATCTATGTCCCTCATAATTTTGTACACCTCAGTCAGGTGCCCCCTTAGCCTTGTCTGCTCTAAGGAAAACAACCACAGCCTGTCCAGTCTCTCTTCATAGCTGAAACGCTCCAGCACAGGTAACATCCTGGTGAATCTCCTCTGCACCCTCTCCAATGCAATCACATCCTTCCTATAATGTGGCGACCAGAACTGCACACAGTATTCCAGCTGTGGCCTAACTAGCGTTTTGTACAGTTCCATCATAATCTCCCTGCTCTTGCCTTCATTACTTCACAGAACTTCACAGAAACCCCACAGTGCAGATAGAGGCCATTTCGGCCCATCAAGCCTGCACCGACACATATCCCACCCGATCCCCGTAACCCCTACACCAACACATATCCCACCCTATCCCCGTAACCCCACATATTTAATCCCCCTAACACTAAGTGTCAATTTATCATAGCCAATCAACCTAACCCGCACATCTTTGGACTGTGGGAGGAAACCGGAGCACCCGGAGGAAACCCACGCAAACACGGGGAGAATGTGCAAACTCCACACAGACAGTCGCCCGAGGCCGGATTCGAACCCGGGTCCCTGGCGCTGTGAGGCAACAGTGCTAACCACTATGCCACCGTGCTGCCAAGGCATAGAATATAAGTATCCCATATGCCTTTTTAACCACCTTATCTACCTGTCCCTCTGCCTTCAGGGATCTATGTATATGCACACCAAGGTCCCTCTGATCCTCTGACCTTCCTAGGGTCCTACCATTCATTGTGCCTTGTTAGTCCTCCCAAAATGTATCACCTCAGGGTTAAATTCCATTTGCCACTGTTCTGCCCATCTAACCAACCCGTCTATATCATCCTGTAGCCTGAGGCTTCCCTCCTCGCTATTTACCACTCCACCAATTTTTGTGTCATCTGCGAACTTACTCATCATACCTCCTACATTCATATCTAAATAATTAATGTACACTACAAACAGCAAAGGACCCAGCACCAATCCCTGCGGTACACCATTGGACACAGGCTTCCAGTCACAAAAACAACCTTCGACCATCACCCTCTGCCTCCTGCCACTAAGCCAATTTTGGATCTAACGTGCCAAATTGCCCTGGATCCCATGGGCTCTTACCTTCTTGACCAGTCTCACATGTGGGACTTTGTCAAAAGCCTTACTGAAGTCCATGTAGACTACATCAACTGCACTACCCTCATCCACACACCGAGTCACCCCCTCGAAAAATACAATCAAATTGGTCAGACATGATCTCCCCCTGACAAAGCCATGCTGACTATCCTTGATTAATCCTTGCCTCTCCAAGTGGAGACTAATTCTGTCCCTCAGAATTTTTTCCAATAATTTCCCTACCACTGATGTTAGGCTCACTGGCATATAATTCCCTGGTTTATCCCTACTACTCTTCTTGAATAATGGTACTACGTTAGCTGTCCTCCAGTCCTCTGGCACCTCCCCTGTGGCCAGAGAGGTTCTGAAAATTTGTGTCAGAGCCCCTGCAATCTCCTCCCTTGCCTCACACAGCAGCCTGGGATACATCTCGTCTGGGCCTGGGGATTTATCCATTTTTAAGCCTGCTAAAACCGCTAGTACCTCCTTCCTCTCAATACTAATTTGTTCAAGTATATCACAATCCCCCCGCCTGATTTCTATGCCTACATTGTCCTTCTGCATAGTGAACGCAGATGCAAAATATTCATTTAAAACCCTCACCTACATCTTCCGGCTCTACACACAGATTGCCACTTTGGTCCCTAATGGGCCCTACTGTTTCCCTGGTTATCCTCTTGCCCTTAATATACTTATAAAACACCTTCGGATTTTCCTTTATTTTGCCCGCCAGTGTTTTTTCATGCCCCCTCTTCGCTCTCCTAATTTCTTTTTTAAGTACTCCCCTGCACTTTCTATACTCCTCTAGGGCTTCCATTGTTTTTAGTCCTTTGTATCTGCCAAAAGCCACCCTTTTTTTCCTAATCCATTCTTGTATATCCCGCGACATCCAGGGTCCCCTGGGCTTGTTGGTCCCACCCTTGACCTTTATGGGAACATGTTGCCGTTGTACTCTCTCTATTTCCTTTCTGAATGACTCCCATTGCTCTGATGTGGATTTTCCTACAAGTAGCTGATCCCAGTCCACTTTGGCCAGATCCTGCCTTATCATATTAAAATCAGCCTTCCCCCAATTTAGAACCTTTATTTCCGGTCCATCCTTGTCCTTTTCCATGACTACCTTAAATCTCACTGAATTATGGTCACTGTCACCAAAATGCTCTCCTACTGACCCTTCTACCACTTGACCGGCTACATTCCCCAGAATTAGGTCCAGTACCGCCCCTTCTCTTGTAGGACTTTCTACATGTTGGCTCAAAAAGCTCTCCTGGATGCACTTTAAGAATTCCACACCCTCTAAGCCTTTCACACTCTGACTATCCCAGTTAATATTGGGGAAGTTGAAATCCCCTACTATTATTACCCTATTATTTCTACACTTCTCTGATATTTGCCTACATATCTGTTCCTCTATCTCTCCCTGACTGTTTGGGGGGCTATAGTACACTCCCAGCAAAGTGATTGCCCCCTTTTTGTTTTTAAGTTCTACCCATATGGTCTCATTAGAGGAACCTGCTAAGATATCATCCCTCCTTACAGCAGTAATTGACTCCTTGATTAATATTGCGACACCCCCTCCTCTTTTACACCCCCCTCTGTCTCGCCTGAAGATTCTGTACCCCGGAACATTGAGCTGCCAGTCCTGCCCCTCCCTCAACCATGTCTCTGTGATAGCAACTATTATGTCGGTGTGTAATTGAGACACGGACTGCAGGAGTTGGTTATAACAGGTCTTTACTGAGTGGAGACAAACGGGAACTAACTATGCAAAGTTACTACACAGGCTTATATACAGGGGTGGTCACTACTGGTACTGCAGTATACAGGGGCTGCAGAATATAGTTCCTTCTGCAAAGCACATACACTACAATTCCTCCCCTTTTAGCTAAACAGTACATAACATTCGATTAATAATTAAATAACATATTTACAATTACAGTTGTCATATACATTAGCTGAAGTTAAGCAATTATAAGTTCAGTCTTTGAGGAGGCTTCCTGATTCTGTATGGATAACGCCTCTTTGGGGTATCAGGTTCTTCTGGCAGAGTTGATTCGGAATCAACGTCGTTGTTGGGTTCGTCTGCTTCCAATATTCCCGATTCTGAGGTAGATGCAATTGGTACTTCGGTTTCATCACCAGGTGTATCGGATCGTGGTGTGGAATTGACGTTTTCCAGTGACTCTAGAATCTGGTCAGCATGGCGTCTTACAATGCTCTCTCCAACGTCCACGGTATACATTAGAGGTCCTTGCCGTGTGCAGATCGTTCCTGGCTGCCATTTCTCTGTCCGGTAGTCCCGGGCCAAAACTGGTTGACCTATCTTAAAACTTCTGGTCGGCCTTTCATTCATATTCTGAAACTGCCTGTTCTCCACATCTCTTCTGATGTTTGGCTTAACCAAATCCAAGCGGCATCGTAGTCTTCGATTGAAGAACATCATGGCTGGAGTTTGGTTGGTAACCGCATGTGTCGCATTCCGGTAGGCAAACAAGAAGTTATCCACCTTGTGTTGTAGGGGTATGTCTTCATTATACAATGCCTTGATAGCCTTCTTGAATGTTTGAACGAACCTCTCAGCCAATCCATTGGTGGCTGGATGATATGGGGCGGATGTGTAATGCTTAACACCATTGTTCTTTAAGAACCTCCGGAACTCTTCCGACACAAACTGTGGTCCATTGTCGGAGCAAATCTGTTCAGGCAGCCCATTTCTGGCGAATATGGTTCGTAAGGCTGTGATAGTTTTTTCTGTGGTGGTTGAGGACATTTTTATTACCTCTGGCCACTTTGAATGTGCATCCACCGCAATTAAAAACATCGAGTCCATAAATGGACCAGCAAAATCAATGTGCACCCTTTGCCATGGAGATGAGGGCCACTCCCATGGATGTAGAGGGGCTTGTGGTGGGGCGTTTTGGACCTTCTGGCATCCTGTACAGCTCTTGGTCATCTCTTCGATTTCTCTATCGATTCCCGGCCACCACACAAACGCTCTGGCTAAGTTCTTCATTTTTACCCCTCCCAGATGACCCTCATGAAGCTCATTGAGCACTCTATCCTTCAATTTGGGTGGAATTACTACTCTGGATCCACACATCAAGGTTCCTCTGCACACCGACAGCTGTTCTCTTCTCAGCGAGAATGCTGGCAACAGTGGTTCGCCATGTGCTGGCCATCCCTTCAGCATTAAATCATAGACCCAGGAGAGTGTCGGGTCATTTCGTGTTTCCTTTTCTATGTTTGCATTCGTCACAGGTAGACATTCGACTATGGTCGAGTGGAATATCTCCACTGGATCCACTGCAGGTGCTTCTTCCACCGTCGGCAACGGTAGGCACGACAATCCATCAGCATTCCCATGCTGTTTAGTTCCTTTGTACTCGATGTCATATTGGTGTGCCCCTAGGAAAAGGGACCACCTCTGTAGCCGTTGTGCTGTCATTATCGGGACGCCCTTCTGAGGGTTGAAAATGGAGACAAGAGGTTGATGATCAGTTAGTAGAGTAAATTTCTGACCGTGCAGGTAGTGATTGAACTTCTTCACCCCCCACACCAGACTGAGGGCCTCTCTGTCAATCTGGGCGTAGTTACGCTCAGCTGAAGTTAACGAGCGACACGGAAAAGCTATCGGCCTCTCTGAACCATCAAGGAATTTATGTGACAGTACTGCTCCAATGCCGTAGAGAGACGCATCACACGCCAGTCTTATCGGTAGTGATGGGTTGTAGTGAGCCAATACTTCTCTTGAAGTGATTAGGTCTTTACTCTTCTGAAAGGCCCGCTTACATTCATCACTCCATTTCCATGCTACTCCAGTTTGTAGTAGGGCGTTCAGTGGGTGCAGAATTGTGGACAAATTCGGCAAAAACTTATGGTAGTAATTCACCAATCCGAGGAATGACCTCAGTTGCGACACATTTTCAGGTGCTGGAGCCTTAACTACCGCTTCAATTTTGTCAGGGGACTTATGTAACCCCTCTTCATCAATCACGTGGCCACAATACGATATCTGTTTCTTAAAAAACTCGCACTTGGGGCGATTGGCTCATAGCCCATGTTCTCTTAGTCTAGTGAGCACCTGCTCTAGGTTGGCAAGGTGTTCAGTGTCATCTTCACCTGTCACTAGGATGTCATCCAAGTAACACTGAGTCCCCGGAATCCCTTGTAGGACTTGCTCCATCGCTCTTTGCCATATCGCCGGAGCTGATGCTACTCCGAATACCAGTCGATTATACTGGTAAAGACCTTTGTGAGTGTTTATCGTGAGATACTTCCTAGAGGATCCTTCAACCTCCATCTGCAAATATGCTTGTGCTAGGTCAATTTTTGTAAAACGCTTCCCTCCAGATAGTGAGGCGAAAATATCTTCTGTCCTCGGGAGAGGATATTGTACTGTGTGAAGGACTGGGTTCACCGTCACCTTGAAGTCCCCACAGATGCGAACCTCCCTTGGCTCCTCAGACTTATTGTTTAATGTTTTCTTCATGACAGGAACGATGGGTGTCACCCACTCGCTCCAGTCTACCTTAGATAACACGCCTGCATTCTCCAGCTCTGCCTCGACGGCTGGGCGAATTGCATATGGTACCGGTCTTGCTTTGAAAAACTTGGGAATTGCATTCTCTTCTATTTTTATCGAGGCGGTTATGCCTTTAAGAGTTCCCAGTTCTTGTTGAAATACCTCTTTGGCGTTAGCTAAGATTTTTGACAATCGTCCAGGTGTGCCGTCGTCATCCTTTTTACCAGCCACCGTCAGTGCCTGAATGGAGTGCCAGTCTAAACTTATCTTTCTGATCCATTCACGTCCCAATAACGGTGGTCCACCATCTTGCAGTATGTACAGATACAATTTCTGTATTTCCTTGCCGTTGTATTCGACAGGCACCCTTATTTTCCCTCTGGGGTATACTTTTTGCCCCGTATACGTCTTCAAGACAATGGATGTCTCTTTCAAGGGTATGTGTGAGAATAGCCGCTCGTAGTCTCGTCGATTCATGACGGTCAGGGCTGATCCTGTATCCAATTCCATTTTGACTTGGGACCCTGCTATCGTGAGGGTGACCCAAATGGTTCGGTGATCCTCTTTTGCGATTACGTTGTGAAGTTTGAGACAGCTTAGTCTCTTGTTCCCGGATTCACTATCGCTCATCTGGTCTTCGGAACTACTGTCCGTCATCTTTTGTACTTTCCTGTATTGTTCCTTAGTAGCCTTTTTGTTGTCGTTAGTCGTCTTCCCAGACCTGCAAACTCGTGCAATGTGTCCCACCTTTCCGCATTGCCTGCATATTTTGTCCTTGGACCAGCAGTCCTTCTGATCATGGGTTGTTCTGCCGCAGCGATAAAATTTTTCAAATCCCCGTGTCATTTCGTGGGTGCCGTATTCCTGTGGTTTTTGCTGTATTTCCGCAGCTCCCCTTGCTGCTGCTTCGTACGATACTGCCACGCTGAAAGCCTTATCTAGCGTCAGCTCTTTCTCTGAGAGTATCCTCTTCTGGGTTCCTTCACTCAGGAGTCCACAGACAAATTTGTCCCGTAGAGTATCTGTCAGTCCTGCTCCGAACTGGCAGTGCTTTGATAGCTTGCGTAGTTCCGTAAGGTAATCAGCATTGCTCTCATCTTTATGCTGATTTCTCCTGTGGAATTTAAATCTTTCTGCTATCAGCAGCGGTGTAGGATTTAGGTGTTCCTGTAGGATATCAACAATTTCGTTAAAATTCTTCGCCATCGGTTTGGCTGGAGTAATCAGATTCCGCAATAGGCCATACGTTCTTGCGCCCATTAAGTTTAGTAGTACCGATGCCTTTTCCTCATCGGCTACTTCGTTTGCCTCGCAATATACTTCGACTCTTTCCACATACGTGGTCCAGTCTTCTATTGCATTATCGAAGGCAGTGATATTGCCTGTCTTCGGCATCTTGGAAATCTAAGATGGCGCCTCCCGCGCTTTGCCTTCTTCCCCGATTTAACAAAATGGTGCCTCCCGCGCTTTCCGTCTTCTCCGCTGCTGCTAGCGCTGTTGCTGGCGTTTTATGCCTTGATGGCGACGCCCTATGGTCTTAGCGCACTTCCCCCCGCGCTGCTGCTAACGCCGCTCTCCGCGGTTCCCATGGCAAACTGCAGCTCCTCGCGCTTTCTGCGCTTCTAATTTCTTTTATCTTCCCCGTCGTCGGAGCAACCCTACGGGACACTTTCCTCCCTCTTCTCGGGTCTGTACGCTACCAGGCTTCGTAGTACCGGCCGCGCCCTGTGTGCTCCACCCTCTCTCTCTCCTCTTCCCGACAACGCTGCTCGGCCCCGTTGAAAAGCCACCCGATCGAGCTCTAGCCCGCCGCAGCCCAGGAAGGATCAGTGTACTACCTGCCACCAGCCCGATTAGCTGTAACACCATCGACAGGATAACCAAGCCCCGCTCTCGACAGCCTCTCCTGCAAACCTTCAACTCCGATGAATCAGAGGCGGTTGCCCACGGTCGACATCCGTTTCTTCTGTTTGTTTTTTTTTCTTTCTTCCTTCTGGCCTCGACCTCTGGCCACTTCGCTTCAGGGATGGATCCCCATGAGGTGGTGCAGACTGTAGGTAAGTTCGGATCTGCTCGTTGCCAGTATTATGTCGGTGTGTAATTGAGACACGGACTGCAGGAGTTGGTTATAACAGGTCTTTACTGAGTGGAGACAAACGGGAACTAACTATGCAAAGTTACTACACAGGCTTATATACAGGGGTGGTCACTACTGGTACTGCAGTATACAGGGGCTGCAGAATATAGTTCCTTCTGCAAAGCACATACACTACAGCAACAATATCATACTCCCATGTGTTCATCAACACCTTCAATTCATCTGCCTTACTCGCAAGACTCCTTGCATTAAAATAAAAGTCATCCAGTCTTGCCATACTCTCTTATGCCGTTACATATTTGCTCTGCCTTCCAGGCTGACTCTTTTCCTCTACATTTGGCTGTGCATCACCCCCTACTATAGCTCCACTCCATATCCCATCCCCCTGCCAAGTTAGTTTAACCCCCCCCCCCCCCTAACAGTAGTAGCAAACCTCCCCGCAAGGATGTTGGTCCGGTTCAGGTGCAACCCCTCCGACTTGTACAGGTCCCACCTTCCCCAGAAGCAGACCCAGTGATCCAGGAAACTAAAGCCCTCCCTCCTGCACCAACTTTTTAGCCACGCATTCATCTGCTCTATCCTCCTATACCTATACTCACTAGCACGTGGCACCGGGAGTAATCCAGAGATTACAACCTTTGAGGTCCTGCTTTTTAATCTGCTACCTAGCTCCCTAAATTCTTCCCATGTCGTTGGTACCAATGTGAACCACGACCTCTGACTGTTCGCCCTCCCCCTTCAGAATGCCCTGCAGCCGTTCAGTGACATCCTTGACCCTGGCACCAGGGAGGCAACATACCATCCTGGAGTCACGTCTGCGGCCACAGAAACGTCTATCTGTTCCCCTTACAATAGAATCCCCTATCACTATTGCTCTCCCACTTTTTTTTCTCCCCTCCTGTGCAGCTGAGCCACTCGTAATGCCACGGACTTGACTCTTGCTGCATTCCTGAGAAACCATCTCCCCCAGCAGTATCCAAAACAGAAAATCTGTTGGAGAGGGAGATGGACCCAGAGGACTCCTGCACCACCTTCCTAGTTCTTTTACTCTGTCTGGCGGTCACCCATTTCCTGTCTGCCTGTGCACTCTTTACCTGCGGTGTGACCACCTCGTTAAACATGCTATCCATGAAGATCTGTGCTTCGCGGATGCTCCACAGTGACTCCAGCCGCAGCTCCAGCTCCGAAACGCGGATTTCGAGTAGCTGCAGCTGGAGACACTTCCTGCACATGTGTTCGCCCTGGACACCGAAAGTGTCCCTGACTTCCCACATACCACAGGAGGAGCACTCCACGCTGCGAGCTGCCCTGCCATGTACTAACCTTAATTTACTCCCTTTACTTCCCTTTATTGCCCTGCTCTCTCCCCTTAAGCCTGTATCAATCTCAAACTAATCCCACTGCCCCGCTCTCTCCCCATAACCCTACATCAATCTCAAACTAAACCCACTGCCCCATAGCCCTACATCAATCTCAAACTAATCCCACTGCCCCGCTCTCTCCCCATAACCCTACATCAATCTCAAACTAAACCCACTGCCCCATAGCCCTACATCAATCTCAAACTAATCCCACTGCCCCGCTCTCTCCCCATAGCTCTGTATCAATCCCAATCTAATCCCACTGCCCTGCTCTCTCCCGATTGCCCTGTATCAATCCCAAATTAATCTCCAACAAGCAAGAGTCTAACCACTGCCCCCTGAGGTTCAACGGGATTAACATCGCCGAATCCACTGCCATCAACATCCTGGGGGTCGCCATTGACCAGAAACTTAACTGGACCAGTCACACAAATACTGTGGCAACAAGAGCAGATCTGAGGCTGGGTATTCTGTGGCGAGTGTCTCACCTTCTGACTCCCCAAAGCCTTTCCACCATCTACAAGGCACAAGTCAGGAGTGTGATGGAATACTCTCCACTTGCCTGGATGAGTGCAGCTCCAACAACACTCAAGAAGCTCGACACCATCCAAGACAAAGCAGCCCGCTTGATTGGCATCCCATCCACCACCTTAAACATTCACTCCCTCCACCACCGGCGTACCGTGGCTGCAGTGTGTGCCATCTACAAGATGCACTACAGCAACTCGCCAAGGCTTCTTCGACAACACCTCCCAAACCCGCGACCTCTACCACCTACAAGGACAAGGGTAGCAGGTGCATCGGAACACCACCACCTCCAAGTTCCCCTCCAAGTCACACCATCCTGACTTGGAAGTATATCACCGTTCCTTCATCGTTGCTGGGTCAAAACCTTCAAACTCCCTAACAGCACTGTGGGAGTACCTTCACCACACGGACTGCAGCGGTTCAAGACAGCGGCTCGCCACCACCTTCTCAAGGGCAATTAGGGATGGGCAATAAATGCTGGCCTCACCAGTGATGCCCACATCCCATGAACGAATAAAAAAAAAATCCCAAACTAATCCCACTGCCCCGCTCTTTACCCATAGCCCTGTATCAAATGAAATCTAATCCCACTGCCCCTCTCTCCCCATTGTCTTGTATCAATCCCAAACTAATCCCACTGCCACTCCCTCGCCATAGCCCTCTCCTGATATAATCTCACTGCAGATAATAAAAGGTTAATGGAATGTTGGACTTTCTCTCAAGGGGGCAGGAATACAAGTGGGACTCAGCAGAATGATATTATAGAAACATAGAAGATAGGAGCAGGAGTAGGCCATTCGGCCCCTTGAGCCTGTTCCGCCATTTAATGAGATCATGGCTAATCATCCAAATTCAGTACCCTGTCCCTGCTTTCTCCCCATATCCCTTGATCCCTTTAGCCTTAATTGAGATTTAGGGGGTTAAAGTATGAGGACAGGTTGCATGAACTGTATTTCCTTGAGTAAAGAATCATAGAATCATAGAAATTTACAGCAGAGAAGGAGGCCATTCGGCCCATTTTGTCCGTGCCGGATGACAATGAGCTATCCACCCTAGTCCCACTTTCCAGCACTTGGTCCGTAGCCTTGTAGGTTATGGCACTTCAAGAGCATATCCAAGTACTTTTTAAATGTGATGAGGGTCTCTGCCTCTACCACTCTTTCAGGCAGTGAGTTCCAGACCCCCACCACCCTCTGGATGAAAACATTTCTCCTCAAATCCCCTCTAAATCTCCAACCAATTACTTTAAATCTATGCCCCCTGCTTATTGACCCTTCTGCTAAGCGAAATAGGTCCTTCCTATCCACTCTATCTAGGCCCCTCTTAATTTTATACACCTCAATTCGGTCTCCCCTCAGCCTCCTGTTCAAAGAAAACAACCCCAACCTATCCAATCTTTCCTCATAGCTAAAATTCCCCAGCCCAGGCAACATCTTTGTAAATCTCCTCTGAACCCCCTTTAGTGCAATCACATCCTTCCTGTACTGTGGTGACCAAAACTGCACGTAGTATGCTAGCTGCGGTCTAACTAGTGTTTTATACAGTTCAAGCATAACCTCCCTGCTCTTATATCCTATGTCTTGTCTACCTATCTTTGTAACTTTAATCTACATATAGATTAGGCTAACTGAATTCGTAACAATACTGTGGAGGAGGAATTCCTAGAGTGTATACAGGATGGTTTCCTGGACCAATATGTCGAGGAACCAACTAGAGATCAGGCCATCTTAGACTCGATATTATGCAATGAGAAAGGATTAATTAGCAATCTTGTTATGCGAGGCCCCTTGGGGAGGAGCGATCATAATATGATAGACTTCTTCATTAAAATGGAGAGTGAAGTAGTTGACTCAGAGACTAGGGTCCTGAATTTAAATAAAGGAAACTACAATGGTATGAGGCGCGAGTTGTCTAGGATGGATTGGGGAATGTTACTTAAAGGGTTGACGGTTGATAGGCAATGGCAAACATTTAAAGATCGCATGGATGAACTGCAGAATTTGTTCATCCCTGTTTGGCATAAAAATAAAACAAAAAAGGTGACTCAACCGTGGCTAACAAGGGAAATTAAGGATAGCATAAGATCCAAGGAGAGGACATATAAATTGGCCAGAAAAAGCTGCAAACCTGAGGATTGGGAGCAGTTTAGGATTCAGCAAAGGAGGACAAAGGGATTAATTAAGAGGGGGAAAATAGAATATGAGAGTAAGCTTTCAGGGAGCATAAAAACTGACTGTAAAAGCTTCCATAGATATGTGAAGAGAAAAAGATTGGTGAAGTCAAGCGTAGGTCCCTTACAGTCAGAGTCAGGGGAATTTATAATGGGGAACAAAGAAATGGCCGACCAATTAAATACATACTTTAGTTCTGTCTTCACAAAGGAGGACACAAATAACCTTCCAGAGATGTCGGGGAACATAGGGTCTAATGAAAGGGAGGAATTGAATCAAATCAGTATTTGTAGGGAAATGGTGTTAGGGAAATTGACGGCATTGAAGGCCGATAAATCCCCAGGGCCCGATAATCTACATCCTAGGGTATTTAAGGAAGTGGTCCTAGAAATAGTAGATGCATTGCCGGTCATCTTCCAAAATTCTATAGACTCTGGAATAGTTCCCATGGATTGGAGGGTAGCTAATGTAACCCCACTATTTAAAAAAGGTAGTAGAGAGAAAACGGCGAATTATAGACCGGTAAGCCTGACATCGGTAGTGGGGAAAATGCTAGAGTCCATTATAAAAGATGTAATAGCAGAGCACTTAGAAAACAGTGACAGGATCGGACAAAGTCAACATGGATTTACAAAAGGTAAATCATGCTTGACTAACCTACTGGAATTTTTTGAGGATGTAACTGGTAGAATAGATAAGGCGAACCAGTGGATGTGGTTTATTTGGACTTTCAGAAGGCTTTCGATAAGGTCCCGCATAAGAGATTAGCGTGCAAAGTTAAAGCACATGGGATTGGGGGTAAGGTACTGACTTGGATAGAGAACTGGTTGGCAGACAGGAAGCAAAGAGTTGGAATAAACGGGTCTTTTTCCGAGTGGTAGGCAGTGACTAGTGGGGTACCGCAGGGATCGGTCCTTGGACCCCAGCTATTCACAATATATATTAATGATCTAGACGAGGGAACTAGATGTAATATCTCCAAGTTTGCAGACGACACAAAGCTGGGTGGGCGTGTGTGCTGTGAGGAGGATGCAGAGAAACTCCAGTATGATTTGGACAGGTTGGGTGATATGGCAGATGCAGTATAATGTGGATCAATGCGAGGTTATCCACTTTGGTGGCAAAAATAGGAAGACAGATTATTATCTGAACGGCAATACATTGGGAAAAGGGTAAGTGCAACGAGACCTGGGTGTCCTTGTGCACCAGTCGCTGAAGGTAAGCATGCAGGTGCAGCAGGCGGTTAAGAAGGCAAATGGTATGTTGGCCTTCACAGTGAGAGGATTCGAGTACAGGAGCAAGGATGTCTTGCTGCAGTTGTACAGGGCCTTGGTAAGACCACACCTTGAGTATTGTTGCAGTTTTGATCGCCTTATCTGAGGAAGGATGTTCTTGCCATGGAGCGAGTGCAGCGAAGATTCACCAGACTGATACCTGGGATGGCAGGAATGACGTATGAAGAGAGATTGGGTCGATTAGTCTTATATTCGCTAGAGTTTAGAAGAATGAGAGGGGATCTCATTGAAACATAAAATTCTAACAGGACTAGACAGACTAGATGCAGGAAGGATGTTCCCAATGGCAGGGGAGTCCAGAACCAGGGGTCACAGTCGAAGGATATGGGGTAAGCCATTTAGGACTGAGACGAGGAGGAATTTCTTCACCCAGAGAGTGGTGAACCTGTGGAATTCTCTACCACAGAAGGCAGTTGAGGCCAACTTATTAAATATATTCAAGAAGGAGTTAGATATATTTCTTAAGGCTAAAGGGATATGGGGAGAAACCAGGGACAGGGTACTGAATTTGGATGATCAGCCATGATCTCATTAACAGGCGGAACAGGCTCGAGGGGCCGAATGGCCTAATCCTGCTCCTATCTTCTATGTTTCTATGTATCATCAACAAATTTGGCTATATTACACTCGGTTCCTTCATCCAAGTCATTAATGTAGATTGTAAATAGTTGAGGCCCCAGCACTGATCCCTGCGGCACCCCACTAGTTACAGTTTGCCTACCTGAGAATGACCCATTTATCCCGACTCTCTGTTTTCTGTCAGTTAGCCAATCCCCTATCCAATCTAATATATTACCCCCAACCCCGTGAGCTCTTACCTTGTGCAGTAACTTTTTATGTGGCACCTTATTGAATGCCTTCTGGAAATCCAAATACACGACATCTACTGGTTCCCCTTTATCCACCCTGCTCGTTACATCCTCAGAGAACTCCAGCAAATTTGCCAAACATGATTTCCCTTTCATAAAACCACGCTGACTCTGCTTGACTATATTATGATTTTCTAAATGTTCTGCCACCACTTCCTTAATGATGGTCTCCAGCATTTCCCCAATGACAGATGTTAGGCTAACTGGTCTATAGTTGCCTGGTTTCAGTTTCCCTCCTTTCTTAAATAGGGGCGCTACATTTGCGGTTTTCCAATCCGCTGGGACCGCTCCAGTATCCAGGGAATTTTGGTAGATTACAACCAATGCATCCACTATCTTTGCAGCCACCTCTTTTATGACCCTAGACTGCAGACCATTGGGTCCAGGGGACTTGTCCACCTTTCGTCCCATTAGTTTACCTAGTACTTACTCTCTAGTGATAGTGATTGTTTTAAGTTCCCCCCCGCCACCCCAATAGCCCCTTGATTATCCATTAGTGGGATGCTTTTAGTGTCTTCTGCTGTGAAGACCGATATAAAATATTTGTTCAAAGTCTCCGCCATTTCCCTGTTTCCCATTATTAATTCCCCAGACTCATCCTCTAGGGGACCAACGCTGATTTTAGCTACTCTCTTTTTATATACCTGAAGAAGCTCTTACTGTCTGTTTTTATATTTCTTGCTAGCTTACTCTCTCATAAGCTATCTTCTCTCTATCATTTTTCTAGTCGTCCTTTGCTGGTTTAAAAAATTTCCTTATCCTCTGGCCATCCACTAATCTTCGCAACATTGTATGCCTTTGTTTTCAATTTGATACCATCCTTTACTTCCTTAGTTAGCCACGGTTGGTTCATCCTTCTCTTAGTCTTTCTATCTCACTGGAATATATCTTTGCTGAGAGTCATGAAATATCTCCTTAAATGTTTGCCACTGCTTTTCTACAGTCTTACCCTGTAATATATTTTCCCAGTCTACTTTAACCAAGTCTGCCTTAATACCTTTGTAATTACATTTATTTAAGTTCAGGACACTAGTTTGAGACCTAGCTTTCTCACCCTCAAGCTGAATTTGAAATTCTACCATGCTATGATCACTCTTCCCAAGAGGATCCTTCACTTCGAGATCATTAATTAATCCAGCCTCGTTACTCATTACCAGATCTAAAATAGTCTTCTCCCTGGTTGGTTCCACAACGTATTGTTCCAAGAAACCATCCCGCATACACTCTAAGAACTCATCCTCAAGTCTACCTTTGCCAGTTTGCTTTGTCCAATCAATATGAAGATTAAAATCTCCCATGAGTATAGCCGTACCTTTCTTACAAGCCTCTATTATTTCTTGATTTATTCTCTGTCCTACAGTGTGGGTACTGTTTGGGGGCCTGTAGACCACTCCCACCAGTGACTTCTTACCCTTATTATTTATCTCCACCCAGACTGATTCTACGTCTTGATCTTCTAAGCCAATATCATTTCTCACTCTTCTTCTTAGGCAGTCCCTCGGAACCGAGGACGACTTGCTTCCACATTAAAAATGAGCTCGCAGGTGACTGATGAGTCCAATGCGGGACCTACAGTCTCTGTCGCAGGTGGGGCAGACGGTGGTTGAAGGGGCGGGTGGGTGGGGTGCTTGGGTTGACGTGTGCTCCTTGCACTGCCTGCGCTTGGCTTCCGCTTGCTCCCGGCGAAGAGACATGAGGTGTTCAGCGCCTTCCCAGATGCTTCTCCTCCACTTTGTGCGGTCTTGGGCCAGGGATTCCCAGGTGTCGGTGGGGATGTTACACTTTTTCAAGGAGGCTTTGAGGGTGTCCTTGAAGCGTTTCCTCTGCCCACCTGGGGCTCTCTTGCCGTACTGGAGCTCCGAGTAGAGCGCTTGTTTTGGGAGTCTCGTATCGGGCATGCGGACAATGTGACCCGTCCATCGGAGCTGATTGAGCGTGGTCAGAGCTTCGATGCTGGGGATGTTGGCCTGAGCAGGAACACTGACGTTGGTGCTTCTATCCTGCCAATGGATTTGCAGGATCTTGCAGAGGCAGCGTTGGTGGTACCTCTCCAGTGCTTTGAGGTGCCTGCTGTACATGATCCATGTCTCTGAGGCATACAGCAGGGCAGGTATCACTGCTGCCCTGTAGACCATGAGTTTAGTGCCGGGTTTGAGGTCCTGGTCTTCAAACTCTCTTCCTCAGGCGACCGAAGGCTGCACTGGCACACTGAAGGCGGTGTTGGACTTCGTCGTCGACGTCTGCCCTTGTTAACAGTAGGCTCCCGAGGTATGGAAAGTGGTCCACGTTGTCCAAGGCCTTGTCGTGGATTTTGATAATCAGGGGCAGTACTGTGTGGCGGGGGCAGGTTGGTAGCCAATATCATTTCTCACTACTGCACTGATCTCATCCCTTATTAACAGAGCTACACCACCTCCTTTTCCTTTCTGCCTATCCTTACGAAATGGCAAATACCCCATAGTATTTAGTTCCCAGCCTTGTTCACCTTGCAACCACGTCTCTGTAATGGCTATCAGATCATACCCATTTATTTCTATTTGTGCTGTCAACTCATCTATCTTGTTACGAATGCTGCGTGAGTTCAGATATAGAGCTTTTAATTTTGTTGTTTTACCATTTTTCCCTACTCTGACCCCTCTTTCTGATGCACTCTTATGTGTATACGCTCTGTCCCTTCCTGTCACACTCTAGTTATCATCACCCCTATCGCTACCCTGCACTTTTGCCTTCTCATTTTTCTTTGACTTTTTATATTTCCGCTCAGCGGATCCCTCCCCACCACTACTTAGATTAAAGCCCTATCTACAGCCCTAGTTATTCGATTCGCCAGGACACTGGTCCCACCCTGGTTCAAATGAAGCCTGTCCCAACGGAACACCTCCCTCTCACTCCAGTACTGGTGCCACTGCCCCAAGAATCAAAACCCATTTCTCCCACACCAATCTTTGAGCCACTCGTTCATCTCTCTGATCTTATTTACCCTATACCAATTTGCACGTGGCTCAGGCAGTAATCCAGAGATTATTACCTTTGTGGTTCTGTTTTTTAATT
Source organism: Somniosus microcephalus (assembly GCF_052327205.1). Classification (NCBI taxonomy): domain Eukaryota; kingdom Metazoa; phylum Chordata; class Chondrichthyes; order Squaliformes; family Somniosidae; genus Somniosus; species Somniosus microcephalus. The sequence continues at coordinate 134,978,769 of NC_141000.1, read as the reverse complement.
TAGCTCATACTCCCTCAACAGAACCTCTTTCTTTGTCCTATCTATGTCGTTGGTACCTACATGGACCCCGACAACTGGATCTTTCCCCTCCCACTCTAAGTTCCTCTCCAGCCCAGAGGAGATGTTCTTTACCCTGGCAGGCAACACAGCCTTTGGGACTCACACTCTTGGCTGCAGAGAACAGTATCTATCCCCCTAACTATACTGTCCCCTACCACTACCACATTTCTTTTTGCTCCCCCCACTTGAATGGCTCCCTGTACCATGGTGCTGTGGTCAGTTTGCTTATCCTCACTGCAGTCCCTGCTCTCGCCCACACAGAGAGTAAGAACCTCGTAACTGTTGGACAAGAGCAAGGACTGAGGCTCCTCCACCACTACCTCCTGGGTCCCCATACCTGCCTCGCTCGTCGTCACACCCACCTGTCTCTGACCACGGACCAAATTAATTAATCTAAGGGGTGTGACTGCCTCCTGAAACACAGCATCCAGGTAACTCTCCCCCTCCCTGATGTGTCGCAGTGTTTGAAGCTTGGACTCCAGCGCATCAACACGGATCCGAAATTCCTCAAGCAACCAACACTTACTGCAAATGTGGTCGCCGTGGACCTCAATGGTCATTCTTCTTCATTATCAACCACACGGCCAATTTTTGTATCATCTGCAAACTTCTTAATCATACTTCCTACATTTAAGTCCAAGTCATTGATGAGATTGAGGGTTTATCTGATTGAGGTGTTCAAAATGATAAAGGGATTCAATAGGATAGATAGAGGGAAACTACTTCCTCTGGTGGGGGAATTGAGAACAAGGGGACATATTCTTAAAATTAGAGCTAGTTCAGGAGCGAAATGCTGTGCAATTTTTCCACAGGACGGGTCATGGAAATCTTGAACTCTTCCCCCAAAAGACTGTGGATGCCGGGGGTCAATTGGAGCTTTCAAGACTGGAAAAGGTAAACTTTTGTTTGGTAAAGTTATCAAACGATTATGGAGCTGAGGCAGTTAAATGGAGTTGAGGTCCAGTTCAGCCATGATCTAATTGAATAACAGAGCAGACTCGAGGGGTTGAATGGCCTCCTCCTGTTCCTAATAATTAAACTTTGAATAAGGGGAAAACGTGGAAGAGCAAAGGGATTTGGAGTCCAGATTCACAAGATTTTTATGAGGCTGTGGATACTGTGTCAGTTGAAATTTTTAAGACTGAGATCAATAGATTTTTGTTTGCGAAGGGTATCAAGGCATAGGAATATTTGATATGGAGTTAAGGCACAAATCACCCACCCTCTAATAGAATAGTGGAACAGGCTCGAGGGGCTAAATGGACTACATTTGTTTCTGTGTCATCCCACCCATTCCATTCCTATTTCCAGGGCATCTACACGAATTTGTTAAAGGCATATTGGCCTAGAAATTCGGTTGTTTGCGCCAGCAGTTAGCGCCTAAAGAGACCGAGAATTGGGGCGTTACCTAATGTTGGGGTGGGCGCAATGAAGATAGCGACAACTCCCATATTGACTATACATTTAACGCCTGCGCTAAGTGTTTGCGTGCGCCTGCGATCGCAAGCAGATCATGACGTCATTTCATTGTGCAACGCCTTTTAGGGGCGCCTGAGCAGATATTGGGTGGCGCCCGGAGCCTTTACGCCTAGCGCTATTAGTGACAGTTCGAAGGAGCGTTAGCAGGTCCTTCTCGGAGTCGGGGGGCGCTATTTAAAGGGGATAGCTCTAGTATAGAAGCTTCAGCCACTTGGCCTGTTCATTGCGATTGTTGGTGGAGAGAGTTGGTGAGCTACTGTGGAGCAGAGTTTTTGGAATTTAGCATTAGAGTACTTGGGACCCTCAAACCTGTCCGGAGCAGTTGGAGCACTAGACCTAACAGCCTTTTGACCAACTGGCATCGGAATGGGAGATGCTTTGGAGGGCGACGGCCTCGTGGCCGAACACTATGAAGGGGCAGAGAGACGGCGGGAGAGAGGGCCGGGATTGGCCAGAAGGAGGAGGGGCAATGGAGGTCGGCCAATCCGAGGGTATGCTGCGAGGGTCTTTAGGCAGCAGGTGTCATACCTTGACATGTCGGAGGAGCAGTGTGTGCGAAGGCTCCGAATCGGGAGGGACATTGTTACTGAGCTGTGCCACCTGCTTGCTGAGGATCTGCAGCCGCGTCTACGGTGCATGACCTCTCTGTCGGTGGCCGCTAAACTGACTGTTGCCCTCAATTTTTATGGCAACGGATCCTTTCAGTGAGCCATTGGGGACATTGCGAATATCTCTCAGGTTGCAGTCCACTGCTGCATCCGGCAAGTTACAGCTGCCCTTTATAGGCGAAGGCGTCAATTCATCACCTTCCCTCTGACCCTGGAGAAGCAGGAGGAGGAGGAGCATGAGGAGGAGGAGGAGGAGGAAGATGGAAGGGCTCCTGAAAGTGGAAGGGCCATCCGTCACAGGCTCATGAGGACTCGTATCGAGGCCCCTCTGGCGGAATGATGAGTGTCTTAACTGCTGCGCACTTTGGATGTTTGAAAGCCTCTGAAGGCCAGCATCACTGTAATTAGTCACGTACACCATAGCACATTTAAACTTCTCTTTATTGTCACAAAAGTCTTTCATTACAGCAAAACAACGTCATGTCAACAGAAACCATAACTAACAAAATAACAGTTAACTCTTCGGCAAAGCCGCAAAACTAAACAAACTATTTCCAACAATTCCAACAGGTGAGGGTCTCCTTGATTTTGGCCAAAGAAACGTCTCAGCACCTCCCTCTACTGCTGGCCCCTTGATGGAGAACAACTTCTCTTTCGCGGTCGGCCCCTTCCCTCCCTGCTGCTCCTACGTAATTGAACCCCAGTGGCGGGGTGAAGGCTGGGGGACGCCTGCTGACTGTGTGGAAGCGCAGAAGCCCCTGAGGGACGGCCTGGCCGACCTCTGGGCTTGGAGGGTGCGGACGCAGGATGCTTGATCTGAGCATGGCTGGAAGCAGTGTGCCCTGCAGGTGGTGGCAGCTGCACTGCAGACGTGCCAGCGCTGGCATGTGGAATGGTCACCTGCCGAGAGAGGACACCTGCACCATTGTCGGACGACACACTGGCTCTCTGAGGGGACCGGCTCGGCTCATCCGCCACAATCGCATGCTCCACTGATTCCTGGCCTTGTATGGGACTGGAAGGGCCCGGGGTGATCCTAACTGATGCAGATAGGGTGGCTGCAGTGAGAGTTCGCGTTGCCTCAATCTGGGTGTGGACGAGGCCGGCAAGTGACTGCGTGGCAGCAGTGAGGACCTGTGAGCCAGGTGCCAGTGCTTCGGAGAAGCCCTGGACAGTTCTTTCCATTGCTTCGGACAAGGCCGGTGCCGACCGCTCCACTGCCTCGGACAAGCCCTGGACAGACCTTTTCAGGGATTGTCCGAAGCCCTGAACAGTCCTTTCCATAGCGGCCTCGAAGCCCTGGACAGTCCTCTCCATTGTTGGCCCAAAGCCCTCGACAGACCTCTCCATTGTTGCCCTGGAGAGTCCTGTCCATTGTTGCCCCGAAGCCCTGGAGAGTCCTGTCCATTGTTGCCCTGGAGAGTCCTCTCCATTGTTGCCCCGAAGTCCAACACACTCTTTGCCAGTGTATCTATTGACTGAGGCATCCTCCCCACTGCAGCCATCAGCTCAGTGTGCCTGAGCCGGTCCTGGGTGCTCATTTCAGCCAGGCGACGCACCTCCTCTGCACTCTGTGCAGCAGTCATCACTACCTGCCTTGCCCTCCGGGGAGACGGTGGCCGAACTTGCCTACCCCCCTTGCGTTGCTGCATGCCGCTTGTTCCGGCAACTGCCTGATCCTCAGAGCCCCCCGCCCCCTCCCCTCCAGGGAACTACTATCCCCAGTCTGTAGATGTGTATGCTCCCCTGAGATTGGAACGGATGGTCCGGCTTCCTCCTGATCCTCGCCTCCGGAAGCACTGGCACTGGCAGCTTCAGGGCGTTGAGCCCCAGTTGGTGATGCATCATCTGAAAGCAGGGAGGTGGAAGAGTGGCTTTAGCAAAAGGACAGGTTGGCGGAAAGGCATGCCAGATTGCGGCACACTGAGGAAGCATGCTGGCGGGGGGACCAAGTGGAAGGAGACAGCTGCAAAAGGTGAGAGCCTTACCCTCGCTGTCGAGAATGGGGTCGGCAGCTGCAGTGGTAACAGGACCAGACAGACGTCCTCCAAGAATCTGGTGCACTCTCTCCTCGAGATCCGTGAGAGTGACCACTTGTGGAGGTCCACCACCGGTTCGACGCTGCTCCTTTCGCATCGTCGCCAGCTTGGACTGCAGGGGAAAGAAGGGGAAGTTCTGTAACATGATGCCTTGAGAGAGCATCTCATGCCCCCCATGGTGCAAGAGCCCTTACATGAGGCCTTGAGAGATCATCTGATGCCCCCCATGGTGCAAGGGCCCTTACATGTAGCCTTGAGAGATCTTCTCATGCCCCCCATGGTGCAAGAGCCCTTACATGAGGCCTTGAGAGATCATCTCATGCCCCCCATGGTGCAAGGGCCCTTACATGTGGCCTTGAGAGATCATCTCATGCCCCCCATGGTGCAAGGGCCCTTACGTGTGGCCTTGAGTGAAATGTCCATGTGTGTGCCCAGAAAGGGCCATGGGTGCTTGCTGACAGATGGCCATTGGGGCATCATGGCAACAGGGTCCTCGAAGTTAGGTGCAGATGGAGGGAATCAGAAGTTTGCATAACCAACACTCACCCTAACGACCCGAGTGAGGTCGTTGAATTTCTTCCTGCACTGAACAGGGGTCCTGGCCGCCATGCTATTGGAGTTGACCCTCTGAGAAACCTCCCTCCAAGATCGCCGGTAAGCCTTTTGATTCAGCCTCTTGCCATTGTCAGGATACAGAACATCTCGATGGCGCTCAACTGCAGACACCAACTGGTCCAGAGCCTCAGTGCTGAAGCGCTCTGCTCTCTGTCTCACCTTCTCCATCCTCACCAAGTTTCTTGCGCCAGAGAAGGGCGAGCGCCGATTCTGAAGCCTACAGGGCGTTGAGTGTGGCAGCTCAGGCTGACTGACCCACCCCTTTAAGAGCCGGCCGGCGCCTGGAAGTCTCGTGGTTTCCGGTAATTGAGATCACCTGCGCTGCGTCCGTCCGCGCCGATATTGGGCAGCGCCTGAACTTTTGCGCCTTGGGAGCCCCGTGCAACGTCTGAGTTCGCGCCTCAATCCCCTTTGGGGGCGATGCAACCCAATATCTCGCCAGGCAGCGATAAGTTTCGTCTGGCTATAAACTTTGCGCAGCGCCAGTTCTAACACCTCAAGCGGGGCTATACCCAATTTCTAGGCCATTGTATTTAACCAACTTGATCGAGTTTTTTGATGAGGTAACAGAGAATGTTGATGAGGGCAATACGGTTGACGTGTACATGGATTTCCAAAAGGCGTTCAACAAAGTGCCACATAATAGGCTTGCCAGCAAAGTTGAAGCCCATGGAATAAAAGGGACAGTGGCTGCATGGATACGAAATTGGCTAAGTGACAGGAAACAGAGAGTAGTAGTGAATGGTTGTTTTTCGGAGTGGAGGAAGGTATACAGCGGTGTTCCCCAGGGGTCGGTTCTAGGACCACTGCTTTTCTTGATATAAATGACTAGGATGTGGGTGTACAGGGTGCAATTTCAAAATTTGCAGATGACACAAAACTTGGAAGTATAGTGAACAGTGAGGAAGATAGTGATAGACTTCAAGAGGACATAGACAGGCTGGCGGAATGGGCGGACACGTGGCAGATGAAATTTAACGCAGAAAAATGCGGAGATACATTATGGTAGAAAGAATGAGGAGAGGAAATATAAACTAAAGGGTTCAATCCTAAAGGGGGTGCATGAACAGAGAGACCTAGGGGTATATGTGCACAAATCATTGAAGGTGGCAGGGCAGGTTGAGAAAGTAGTTAAAAAAGCTTACGGGATCCTGGGCTTCATAAATAACATAAAAACAAGAAACAGGAGCAGGAGTAGGCCAATTGGCCCCTCGAGCCTGCTCCGCCATTCAATAAGATCATGGCTGATCCAATCTTGGCCTCAACACCACTTTCCCGCTCTCTCCCCATACCCCTTGACTCCCCTGTAGTTCAAATGTCTCAATCTCTGCCTTGAATATATTCAATGACTCCGCCTCCACAGCTCTGGGGTAAAGAATTCCAAAGATTCATGACCCTCAGAGAAGAAATTCCTTCTCATCTCCGTCTTAAATGGGTGACCCCTTATTCTGAAACTATGCCCCCAAGTTCTAGATACCCCCACTAGGGGAAACATCCTCTCAGCATCCACCCTGTCAATCCCCCTCAGAATCTTATATGTTTCAATAAGATCACCTTGCATTCTTCTAAACTCCAATGAGTATAGGCTCAGCCTGCACAACCTTTCGTCATACGCCAACCCCTTCATCCCAGGAATCAACCTAGTGAACCTTCTCTGCACTGCCTCCAATGCAAGTATATCCCTCCTTAAATATGGAGACCAAAACTGTACGCAGTACTCCAGGTGTGGTCTCACCAGCGCCCTGTAAGGTTGCATCAAAACGTCCCTACTTTTATACTCCATACCCCTTGCAATAAAGGCCAACATTCCATTAGCCTTCCTAATTATTTGCTGTACCTGCATGCTAACTTTTTGTGTTTCGTGTACTAGGACCCCCAGATCCCTTTGTGCCGCAGCATTTTGTAGTCTCACTCCATTTAAATAATAATTTGCTTCTTCATTCTTCCTTCCAAAGTGGATAACCTCACATTTTCCCACATTATACTCCATCTGCCAAATTTTTGCCCACTCACTGAACCTCTCTATATCCCTTTGCAGACTCTTTGGACAGGATTTTCATTGGGCCGTGGAGTCGGAATTGGAGGCGTGTGGGGGTTTAAAATCCCGAAATCGGGGGTCCCGACCCCAACCCGCCTCCATGCCAGTTTCAAAGGAGGCGGGTACCCGCCCCGCACTGGGACCCACCTCCCCGAGGCGGGAAGGGGATTAGTGCCAATTAACTGCCCGTTAACAGGTAGTTAAGAGGCAGTTTTTAGCCTAATCCCTATTTTCATTGTTGAAATGTGGGATTCCCGACAGCTCCAAACCACGGCACGTTAGCGAGGCGGGATGAAGGGCTTGGAGGGGTCGAGATCTCCGGTGCTCAAGTGAGTGATGAGTGCAGAGGTAAGTGCGTTTGGTCTGTGTAAAGTGTTTGAAGAAGTTCTACTAACCTTTACTTACCTTTACAGACTTCCTTCCTTCTGGTCTCGGGAGTCCCTCATCTCACCGGCACAGAAAGCAGAATGGCCGCCAACTGTCAAAATCTGCAGCCTCTGCTTTCTGTTCCGGGGAGATCTCTAAATCATAAATAAGAAGGAATTAACCTGGAGTACAGATTGTCAGTGTTTGACAGCCTCAAACAGCTGTCAAACGCTGATATTTCATCTGTCAACAGATGAAATTTCAATCTGTGATGTCACCTATTGCCGGGTGGCCCTTAATTGGCCTGCTGAGCCTGCTGGGCGGGTTCAACAAGGTCAATCAAGTCAAAATCGCGTGGGTTGGCTAGAACTCGATGGAGGCGGGACTACAACCCCAAAAGTTGTAGTCCCGCCTTCTACCCGACTCCCCAATGAAAATCCAGCCCTTTGTGTCCTCCTCACAACTTGCTAACCCACCTACCTTTGTATCATCAGCAAATTTGGCTACAGTACACTCGGTCCCTTCATCCAAGTCATTAATATAGATTGTAAATAGTGGAGGCCCCAGCACTGATCCCTGTGGCACCCCACTAGTTACTGATTGCCAATCGGAAAATTACCCAAGTATCCCGACTCTGTTTTCTGTTAGTTAGCCAATCCTCTATCCATGCCAATATATTACCCCCAACCCCGTGTGCTCTTACCTTGTGCAGTAACCTTTTATGTGGCACCTTATCGAATGCCTTCTGGAAATTCAAATACACTACATCTACTGGTTCCTCTTTATCCACCCTGTTTGTTACATCCTCAAAGAACTCTAATAAATTTGTCAAACACGATTTCCCTTTCATAAAACCATGTTGACTCTGCTTGATTGTCTTATGATTTTCTAAATGTCCTACTATTACCTCCTTAATAATGGATTCCAGCTTTTTCCCAATGACAGATGTTAGGCTAACTGGCCGATAATTTCCTGCTTTCTGTCTCCCTCCTTTCTTGAATAGTGGTATAGAGTACAAAAGTGTGGAAATTATGATGAACCTGCAGAAAACACTGATTCGGCCTCAACTAGAGTATTGTGTCCAGTTCTGAGCACCGCACTTCAGGAAGGATGTGAAGGCCTGAGAGAAGGTGTTGAAAAGAGTTACGAGAATGATTCCAGGGATGAGGGACTTCAGTTACGTGGATAGACTGGAGAAGCTGGGGTTGTTCTCCTTAGAGCAGAGAAGGTTGACAGGAGATTTGATGGAAATATTCAAAATCACGAGGGGTCTAGACAGTAAATAGAGAGAAACTATTCCCATTGGCAGTGGGGTCGAGTATCAGAGGACACAGATTTAAGGTGATTGGCAAAAGAACCAAAGGCGACACGAGGAAAATCTTTTTTACACAGTAAGTGGTTAAGATCTGGAATGCACTGCCTGAAAGGGTGGTGGAGGCAGATTCAATCGTGGCTTTCAAAAGGGAATTGGATAAGTACCTCAAGGAAAAAAATTTGCAGGGCTACTGGGAAAGGGCGGTGGAGTGGGACTAGCTGAGGTGCTCTTGCAGAGAGCCAGCACAGGCTCGATGGGCAGAATGGCCTCCTTCCGTGCTGTAACCATTCTATGATTCTATACATGGAGTATATGTACTCAGCATTGCTGTTTAAGGATAACTGCTGAACCAAATGGTGTCTTTGCCAGATCCATCCTGGTAGTTGCTGTGGGGGTTGCTATACAGTGGGCTCCTAAATTGAACTATTTCAGTATGTCCCAATGGCATGTAGAGAATGCTTAGTGCAGAAAGCTAGCAATCTGCAGCACCACAAATTGAAAAGGGTCAGAAATGTTCTGATGACAGTAGCTGTTGTTAGGCTTAAGGCACGACTGAGGCCTAAACATGTTGGTAGCTGGAGCCTGTATGGAGGGACAGGAGTAGAGTGACCATATTTTCTAAACTGAATCCGGGGACACAGGGTGGGAGCACAGCAAAGTATGCAGAACGGAAAACATAGGTTGCGCTGTGCAGCGTAGCAAGGCAATTTTTTTTAGCAGCCTATATTTTAAGAGTTGCACATACACACTACAAATGCAAACCAAATGTGCATATAATTACCACAAATGTGATGTCACACTATTGAACCGCATTTAAACTAGCTTGGCAGTGGGATGGGCACCAGCGTATAGAAGTAGAAAAGAGGAATAAGGTGCATAAAAGAGTGAGTGTGTTGGATAGTACTAGAGAAGATAGTACTAGAGGCGATAGTAGTACCATATTAGATAGGAGCAGACTAAGAAAGACTACAAAAATTTCAAAAATGGGTTTAGAATGCATGTATGTAAACACACAAAGTGTAGTTAATAAGGTTGGTGAGCTACAAGCACAATTAGCCATGTGGCAATATGATGATGTGGCAATAACGGAAACGTGGCTTAAAAACGGTGAGGACTAGGCAGTTAATATTCAAGGGTACAAGGTGTTCAGAAAAGATAGGGAAGGAAAAAAGGGAGGTGAGGTGGCAGTGCTGATTAAGGAAGACATTGTAGTGTTGGAAAGGGAGGATGTTCTTGACGGGACAAGGACAGAATCCATTTGGTTAGAGTTGAGGAGCAAAAAGGGTATGATCACGCTATTGGGGGTATTCTATAGGCCTCCAAATAGTGAGAGGGAGGTAGAGGAGCAAATCTGCAGGGAAATCGCAGAGATATGCAAGAGCTATAGAGTGGTGATATTGGGGGACTTTACTTACCAAATATCGATTGGGATAATGCATTAAGGAGGGGGAGGAATTTCTGAAATGTGTTCAGGAGAATTTTTTTAACCAATATGTTCATGGCCCAACTAAGAAGGAGGCATTGCTGGAACTGGTACTGGGGAATGAGGTGGGCCAGGTCGACCAAGTGTCTGTGGGAGAATACTTGGGTACAAGTGATCATTGTATCATAAGATTTAGATTAGCACTGGAGAGGAACAAGGAACAATCTAGAGTGGAACTTCGAAACTGGAATAGGGATGCAAAAGGATCTAGCCAGGGTAAAATGGAACCAAAGACTGACAGGAAAAACTGTAACGGAACAATTGGTGATCTTTAAGGAGGAGATGTTCCAAGTACAGGCTAGGTACATTCCAACAAGAGGGAAGGGTAAGGGAACCAAAGCAAGGGCTCCTTAGATGACGAGGGAGATAGAGACGATGATGAAACAAAAAAAGAGGGTGTATGATGCATGTCAGGTTAATTCTTCAAGGGAGAACCAGACCAAATACAATAAGTTGAGGGATGTGAAGATGAAAATAAGATTGGCAAAGAGAGAATATGAGAGTAGAATGGCGGTTAACATAAAAGGGAATCCAAAAATGTTCTACTGGCATGTAAACAGTAAGTGGATAGTAAGAGGCGGGGTGGAGCCTATTAGAGACAAAGAAGGTGATATATGCTTAGAGGCGCAGGGCAAGGCTAGAGTACTCAATGAGTACTTTGTATCTGTTTACTAAGGAGGTGGATGCTGACAAAATATCGGTAGAAGTGGAAAAGGTAGAAGCAATGGAAGGGGTGAAAATTGTTAGACAGGATGTACTAGAAAGGCTGGGTATGCGTAGAGTGGACAAGTCGCCTGGTCCAGATGGCTTGCATCCCAGGTTGCTAAGGGAATTGGGGGAGGAGATAGCGGAAGGGCTTGCTATAATTTTCCAATCTTCCCTAGATGCGGGGGAGGTGCCTGAGGATTGGAAAGTAGCAAATGCGACACCATTGTTCAAGGAAGGGTGTAAGGACAATCCTAGTAACTACAGTCCAGTCAGTTTAAAATCTGTGGTGGGTAAAGCTTTAGAAACAATAATCAAGGAAAAAATTAACGGGCATTTGGAGCGGTTTAAGCTAATTAAGGAGAGCCAACAGGGGTTTGTAAAAAGCAGATCGTGTTTGACTAATGTAATTGAATTTTTTGAGGAAGTAACAGAGAGGATTGATGAAGGGAATGCAATGGATGTTGTCTATATGGATTTTCAGAAGGCGTTTGACAAAGTACCACACAGAAGGCTGGTTAACAAAATTGAGGCTCATGGAATAGGTGGGTCAATGGCAGCTTGGATGAGGAATTGGCTTAAGGACAGAAAACAGAAAGCTGTGGTAAATGGCTGTTTTTCAGTCTGGAGGATGGTAGATAGTGGTGTTCCCCAAGGGTCAGTGCTGGGGCCACTGCTTTTTTTGATATACAGGAAACTCTCATTTAAACGGCACCTAAATATCCGGAATTCTCTATTAACCGGCAAAATTCATACTCCGAAAACAACACCTCAATAACCGGAAATGTTGCCGAGTCTGAGTCTCCCACGGTGGCCGAATTAGACAGTGGGGGTAGTTCTCCAAACTGCCACTACTCGGTTTCTTGGCGCTGTCGGAAGTCTGAACACCTCAATAACAGGAGTCTGACTCTCCCGCGCTGCCGGTAGTCTTCCGATCCGCCATTTTTCTGTGTGTCTCTCCATTTTTATCGTGAATTATCTCCCCCATCTTGCATTATGAAATTCCCAAATGTTGGTCCAAGCACTGTACTTAATCAAGCATCTTCCACCATCCATTTAACACAACATACTATAGGTGAGTACCCAATTACTGTATACTGCACATTTCTTGATATTTTTATTTTTGTTTGTTAAAAATAGCCTCGGTAGATAACTCTCTCCATCATCTGGAATTTTTAATCAACCGGCACCATCCCGGTCCCGTCGGTGCCGGATACCAAAGAGTTTCCTGTATATATAAATGACCTGGATATTGGAATACAGAGTAGAATTTATAAATATGCCGATGACACCAAACTTGGGGGTGTGGGAAACAGTGACGATAATATCAATCGACTGCAACATGAAATAGAAAGGCTAGCAGAATGGGCAGACAAGTGGCAGATGGAATTTAATATAGAGAAGTGTGAGGTGATGCATTTTGGCAGAAGGAACAGGGAGAGGCAACATACACTTAATGGCACAGTTTTAAAGAGTGTGCAGGGACAGAGGGACCTAGGACTTAATGTGCATAGGTCCCTGAAGGTGGCGGGACATATTGAGAGAGTGATTAACAAAGCATATGGGATCTTGGGCTTCATAAATAGAGGTATTGAGTACAAAAGTAGAAAAGTTATGCTGAACCTTTATAAAGCGCTGGTTAGGCCACAACTGGAGTATTACATCCAGTTCTGGTCACCACACTTTAGGAATGATGTGAAGGCCCTTGAGAGGGTGCAGAGGAGATTTACCAGAATGGTTCCAGGGTTGGGGGATCTTAGCTACAAGGATAGGTTGGAGAAGCTGGATTTGTTTTCTTTCATTAGAGCAAAGGAGATTGAGGGGTGATTTAATAGAGGTGTACAAGATTATGTTGGGTTTAGATAGGCTAGACGGGGAAAGGCTGTTCCCACTAGTTGATGGTACAAGGACTTGGGGACACAGATTTAAGGTTTTGGGCAATAGATACAGGGGGGACGTGAGGAAAAACTTTTTCACGCAGCGAGTGGTGATGACCTGGAATTCGGTGCCGACGGAAGTGGTGGAAGCGGAGACACTTGGGGGAAAAATTTGGTTGCTTTGCACCTCCCATTAGTGCTCTAAGAGGGCGCTAATGGGGCGCAAAGCAACTAGCGCCCGGGCGCGGCGATGTTTGCGCCGCTCGCGAAATTGACCAGACATTTTGCGGTGGCGCTAAACACTACCGCCACGATCTGCGCCCGCAGATCATGGCATCAGTCGAGTGCGCAACGCCCCAGTAGCGCCTCGGACCAGATATTGAGTGGCGCCCTCTGCCTTTCCACCTGCCGCTAGCAACAACAGGTTGAGGGGAGCGTTTTGCAGTCGGGAAGGGACAGGGGGAGCGCTATTTAAAGGCGACCACTTCATGCCTTTTTTTGCTGCCGACATTTTTGCACCACGCATTCTGAGAGAGAGAGACTTCTGGAGAGATTCAACACTGTGTGAAGGAGCTTTGGGTACTGAGCAGCACTTTGCAGGTTCATTTTGATTTGACCTTCCTTGCATCAATTTAGAAGAGACGATGGGTGCTACACTCAGCTCTTTCCCTGGGTCTCTCCACTGTTCTTTCCAGCAGATTTGATGTACAGGTCTCTCCAGGCCGAGATTCAAGGCTGCAATGAGCAGGGTGTGGATGGAGAGCAAGATCGACCTTCACCTTTAAGAACTGGCCGGCGCCAGTGTGCCTGTGTTCCATTGCTGACTGACATCACATGAGCTTAGCCAGCACTCTGAGGTAGCGCCTCGCTCATCGGCGTTAGCGCCTTAAGAGAGATGTGTAGCGCCTGATTTAGCGCTCCAATCACCTCCAGGGGCGATAGAAGCCAAGTTTGCAGTCGGAGGTGATAATGGCAGCAGGCGCTAAACTTTGCGCCCAGCCGATAATTGCGCCCCAAACGGGGCGATACCGAATTTCTCCCCCTCAATGTTTTCAAGAGGAGACTGGATAGGCACTTGAGGGAAATTAACTTGCAGGGCTACGGGGATAGAACGGGGGAATGGGACTGTCTGGATTGCTCTACAGAGAGCCAGCACAGACTCCTTTGGTGCTGATATTCCCCCCCACCCCCAGTGACTATGGTCACACCTAACCCCTACCACCCCACACCCGTGACTGAGGTCACACCTAAACCACCTCCCCACAGTGTCTAGGATTAGCCTGCCCCCCTTCCCCCGGTGACTGGGCCCATCCCTGTGGCCTCTCCTCACCTGCTCTAGTTGCCCTGTTCCCAGGGACTTCCGGTGCCGAAAATCCAGCAGCACGAGCCTGGCCAGAAACAACAACCGGCACATGTGCAGAAAGACCGCCCAGTCACACATGTGTAGTGAGCCACTCTAGCCATTGTACAAGTTGTTGTTTAATTTAGCTTTAGAGCCGCAAACTGACAGCTCAAGGGGGATACACTCACTTCACAGGGGTACACTTCGGGGATGAGTTTTGTGAACCGGGGACTCTTCCGGGGACATTGTTTGCCTGGGGACACAGTACTTCATCCAGGGACTGTTCCCGGAAAACAGGGACATATGGTCACCCTAGACAGGCGGGCACTACTTAACTACTCTCCCCTCATGCACTTACTTGGGGGATTTACAGCCTCTGCCCCGGGGCCTCCCTGCACTCCTCTCCTGGGGTTGGGGGAGACGGTGCTGTTAAGTAGGGAAAAGTGGCTGATCTTCTGGGTCCTACCTTCCTGTTGGTATTTACACATGAAGGTGGGGGATAGTGGAGGAAAATGCAGCCCATGGTGTCACTTGTTTTCCTGTCGTGCTCCAAGCTTCCCTTAATTGTAAATTGTATTCCCACCTCTATTTCCTTATTACATTTGTAGAATTCATTTACGTGTGAATGTAGACAGTACGAAGGTTAGGTTTCTTATTTATAATGTTAACTTCTTCATTCTTTCACTGTTAATCAGTGTTCATCTATTCCTTGAATTTTCGCTAACCATGTGCACTTGGAGTTTCCCATTTTCAGTGTATTACTTTTAACATCAACTCAGTCTTTTTGCTTTGGTTTGCTTTGGTCTCCTTTGAATAAGCTTAAAGAATCAGCCACTTTGTGTGTTAAGTGCAGAGGGGGTTGGAGAAGACAGGACGTAACCAATATTGCTTCGGTATTTTTAAAGCAACAATGGTTCAGTGTCTTTGCCTTTTTCAATGACAATTTATGAACAAGAAGTTGAACATTACTAAAAATGAGGCAGGCTTGTGCTCACAGTTGTTTGTGTTCCTTTAACCTTCGACAGTTTATAATTAAATGCTCTCAGAGCTCCAGCCATAGACTTGACTATCTACCGAGCTATCTATCGCTAATTATTTGTGTTTCAGAAGCCTGTAGGCAAAGATGAGTTTGTTAAAATTCGGAAGAGAGACTTAGAGAGACTAACAACTGAGACTATGCAAATCAAGGACTTTCTACCTAAGATTCTTAATGGAGAATTCCTGGAGAGCTCTCACCAACTGGAAATAGCAGAAACAAGTGAGTGTTTTGCTTTGGTGTTTTCTGTTGGAAGACTGCACTTCAGCTTATGAATAAGCAGCCATGGAGATTTGGTTACCTGTTAACACTGCAAAATTGTTAACCGCAAAGTTTTAAAAATTGCATTTTTCTTTCCTAATTTATGTATTTACTGCAGTTAAGTAGATGCTGTTTTTAAGAAACGGCATTATTAATGTTGGACACCGTGTGTTTAGGATATGGTACCGGGTCCGGGCAGTGTACAGGACATGGTACAGGGTTAGGGCAGTGTATTTAGGACATGGTACAGGGTTAGGGCAGTGTATATAGGATATGGTACAGGGTTAGGGCAGTGTATATAGGATATGGTACAGGGTTAGGGCAGTGTATATAGGATATGGTACAGGGTTAGGGCAGTGTATATAGGACATGGTACAGGGTTAGGGCAGTGTATACAGGATATGGTACAGGGTTCGGGCAGTGTACAGGAAACATAGAAGATAGGAGCAGGAGTAGGCCATTCGGCCCCTCTAGCCTGCTCCGCCATTCAATGCGATCATGGCTGACCATCCAAGTTCAGTACCCGGTCCCTGCTTTCTCCCCATACCGCTTGATCCCTTTAGCCTTAAGAAATATATCCAACTCCTCCTTGAATATATTTAATGAATTGGCCTCTACTGCCGTCTGTGGTAGAGAATTCCACAGGTTCACCACTCTCTGGGTGAAGAAATTCCTCCTCATTTCTGTCCTAAAAGGCCTACCCCTTATCCTTAGACTGTGACCCCTGGTTCTGGATTCCCCGACCATCGGGAACATCCTCCCTACATCTAGTCTGTCCAGTCCTGCCAGAATTTTAAAAGTTTCAATGAGATCCCCTCTCATTCTTCTAAACTCCAGCGAGTACAAGCCCAATCGACCCAATCTCTCCTCATACGTCATTCCTGCCATCCCAGGTATCAACCTGGTGAATCTTCGCTGAACTCCTTCCATGGCGAGAATATCCTTCCTCAGATAAGGCGACCAAAACTGCACACAATACTCAAGATGTGGTCTCACCAAGGCCCTGTACAACTGCAGCAAGACATCCTTGTTCTTGTACTCAAACCCTCTCGCTATGAAGGCCAACATACTATTTGCCTTCTTAACCGCCTGCTGCACCTGCATGCTTACCTTCAGCGACTGGTGCACAAGGACACCCAGGTCTCGTTGCACTTCCCCTTCTCCCAATCTATTGCCATTCAGATAATAATCTGCCTTCCTGTTTTTGACACCAAAGTGGATAACCTCACATTTATCCACGTTATATTGCATCTGCCATGCTTCTGCCCAATCACCCAACCTGTCCAAATCATCCTGGAGTTTCTCGGCATCCTCCTCACAGCACACACGCCCACCCAGCTTTGTGCCGTCTGCAAATTTGGAGATATTACATCTAGTTCCCTCGTCCAGATCATTAATATATATTGTGAATAGCTGGGGTCCAAGGACCGATCCCTGCGGTACCCCACTAGTCACTGCCTGCCACTCGGAAAAAGACCCGTTTATTCCAACTCTTTGCTTTCTATCTGCTAACCAGTTCTCTATCCAAGTCAATACCTTGCCCCCAATCCCATGTGCCTTAATTTTACACGCTAATCTCTTATGTTGGACCTTATCGAAAGCCTTCTAAAAGTCCAAATACACCACATCCACTGGTTCTCCCTTATCTATTGTACTAGTTACATCCTCAAAAAATTCCAGTAGATTAGTCAAGCACAATTTACCTTTTGTAAATCCATGTTGACTTTGTCCGATCCTGTCACTGTTTTCCAAGTGCTCTGCTATTACATCTTTAATAATGGACTCTAGCATTTTCCCCACTACCGATGTCAGGCTTACCGGTCTGTAATTACCCGTTTTCTCTCTACCACCTTTTTTGAATAGTGGGGTAACATTAGCTACCCTCCAATCCATGGGTACTGTTCCAGATTCCATCGAGTGTTGGAAGATGATCAGCAATGCATTTACTATTTCTAGGGCCACTTCCTTAAGTTCCCTAGGATGTAGATTATCAGGCCCTGGGGATTTATCGGCCTTCAATCCCATCAATTTTCCTAACACCATTTCCCTACAAATACTGATTTCTTTCAGTTCCTCCCTTTCATCAGACCCTATGTTCCCCGACATTTCTGGGAGGTTATTTGTGTCCTCCTTTGTGAAGACAGAACCAAAAAATGTATTTAATTGGTCTGCCATTTCTTTGTTCCCCATTATAAATTCCCCTGATTCTGACCGCAAGGGACCTAAGCTTGACTTCACCAATCTTTTTCTCTTCACATATCTATAAAAGCTTTTACAGTCAGTTTTTATGTTCCCTACAAGCTTACTCTCATATTCTATTTTCCCTTTCTTAATTAATCCCTTTGTCCTCCTTTGTTGAATCCTAAACTGCTCCCAATCCTCTGGATTACTGCTTTTTTTGGCCAATTTATATGTCCTCTCCTTGGATCTTATGCTATCCCTAATTTCTCTCGTTAGCCACGGTTGAGTCACCTTTTTTGTTTTATTTTTATGCCAAACTGGGATGAACAAATTCTGTAGTTCATCCATGCGGTCTTTGAATGTTTGCCATTGCCTATCCACCGTTAACCCTTTGAGTGACATTCCCCAATCAATCCTACCCAATTCGCGCCTCAGACCATTGTAGTTTCCTTTATTTAAATTCAGGACCCTAGTCTCTGAGTCAACTACTTCATTCTCCATCTTAATGAAGAATTTGATCATATTATGATCGCTCCGACCCAAGGGGCCTCGTACAACAAGATTGCTAATTAATCCTTTCTCGTTACATAATACCCAGTCGAAGATGGCCTGATCTCTGGTTGGTTCCTCGACATATTGGTCCAGGAAACCATCCCGTATACACTCCAGGAATTCCTCCTCCACAGTATTGTTACTAATGTGGTTAGCCCAATCTATATGTAGATTAAAGTCACCCATGATGACTGCTGTGCCCTTTTTGCACGCTTCTCTAATTTCCCTTTTAATGCCATCCCCAACCTCCGCATTACTGTTTGGAGGTCTATATACCACTCCCACTAACGTTTTCTGCCCCTTGGTATTTCTCAGTTCTACCCATACAGATTCCACATGGTACAGGGTTCGGCAGTGTATATAGGACATGGTACAGGGTTAGGGCAGTGTATATAGGACATGGTACAGGGTTAGGGCAGTGTATATAGGACATGGTACAGGGTTCAGGCAGTGTATATAAGGACATGGTACAGGGTTAGGGCAGTGTATATAGGACATGGTACAGGGTTAGGGCAGTGTATATAGGACATGGTACAGGGTTAGGGCAGTGTATATAGGACATGGTACAGGGTTCGGGCAGTGTATATAAGGACATGGTACAGGGTTAGGGCAGTGTATATAGGACATGGTACAGGGTTAGGGCAGTGTATATAGGACATGGTACAGGGTTAGGGCAGTGTATACAGGATATGGTACAGGGTTAGGGCAGTGTATATAGGATATGGTACAGGGTTAGGGCAGTGTATATAGGATATGGTACAGGGTTAGGGCAGTGTATATAGGACATGGTACAGGGTTAGGGCAGTGTATATAGGACATGGTACAGGGTTAGGGCAGTGTATACAGGATATGGTACAGGGTTAGGGCAGTGTATATAGGACATGGTACAGGGTTAGGGCAGTGTATATAGGATGTGGTACAGGGTTAGGGCAGTGTATACAGGATATGGTACAGGGTTAGGGCAGTGTATACAGGATATGGTACAGGGTTAGGGCAGTGTATATAGGACATGGTACAGGGTTAGGGCAGTGTATATAGGACATGGTACAGGGTTAGGGCAGTGTATATAGGACATGGTACAGGGTTCGGGCAGTGTATATAAGGACATGGTACAGGGTTAGGGCAGTGTATATAGGACATGGTACAGGGTTAGGGCAGTGTATATAGGACATGGTACAGGGTTAGGGCAGTGTATACAGGATATGGTACAGGGTTAGGGCAGTGTATATAGGATATGGTACAGGGTTAGGGCAGTGTATATAGGATATGGTACAGGGTTAGGGCAGTGTATATAGGACATGGTACAGGGTTAGGGCAGTGTATATAGGACATGGTACAGGGTTAGGGCAGTGTATACAGGATATGGTACAGGGTTAGGGCAGTGTATACAGGATGTGGTACAGGGTTAGGGCAGTGTATACAGGATATGGTACAGGGTTAGGGCAGTGTATACAGGATGTGGTACAGGGTTAGGGCAGTGTATATAGGATGTGGTACAGGGTTAGGGCAGTGTATACAGGATATGGTACAGGGTTAGGGCAGTGTATATAGGACATGGTACAGGGTTAGGGCAGTGTATATAGGATATGGTACAGGGTTAGGGCAGTGTATATAGGACATGGTACAGGGTTAGGGCAGTGTATATAGGACATGGTACAGGGTTAGGGCAGTGTATATAGGATATGGTACAGGGTTAGGGCAGTGTATATAGGATGTGGTACAGGGTTAGGGCAGTGTATACAGGATATGGTACAGGGTTAGGGCAGTGTATATAGGACATGGTACAGGGTTAGGGCAGTGTATACAGGATATGGTACAGGGTTAGGGCAGTGTATATAGGACATGGTACAGGGTTAGGGCAGTGTATACAGGATATGGTACAGGGTTAGGGCAGTGTATATAGGACATGGTACAGGGTTAGGGCAGTGTATATAGGACATGGTACAGGGTTAGGGCAGTGTATACAGGATATGGTACAGGGTTAGGGCAGTGTATATAGGACATGGTACAGGGTTAGGGCAGTGTATACAGGATATGGTACAGGGTTAGGGCAGTGTATACAGGATATGGTACAGGGTTAGGGCAGTGTATATAGGACATGGTACAGGGTTAGGGCAGTGTATATAGGATATGGTACAGGGTTAGGGCAGTGTATACAGGATATGGTACAGGGTTAGGGCAGTGTATATAGGATATGGTACAGGGTTAGGGCAGTGTATATAGGATATGGTACAGGGTTAGGGCAGTGTATATAAGACATGGTACAGGGTTAGGGCAGTGTATACAGGATATGGTACAGGGTTAGGGCAGTGTATATAGGACATGGTACAGGGTTAGGGCAGTGTATATAGGATATGGTACAGGGTTAGGGCAGTGTATATAGGACATGGTACAGGGTTAGGGCAGTGTATATAGGACATGGTACAGGGTTAGGGCAGTGTATATAGGACATGGTACAGGGTTCGGGCAGTGTATATAAGGACATGGTACAGGGTTAGGGCAGTGTATATAGGACATGGTACAGGGTTAGGGCAGTGTATATAGGACATGGTACAGGGTTAGGGCAGTGTATACAGGATATGGTACAGGGTTAGGGCAGTGTATATAGGATATGGTACAGGGTTAGGGCTGTGTATATAGGATATGGTACAGGGTTAGGGCAGTGTATATAGGACATGGTACAGGGTTAGGGCAGTGTATATAGGACATGGTACAGGGTTAGGGCAGTGTATACAGGATATGGTACAGGGTTAGGGCAGTGTATACAGGATGTGGTACAGGGTTAGGGCAGTGTATACAGGATATGGTACAGGGTTAGGGCAGTGTATACAGGATGTGGTACAGGGTTAGGGCAGTGTATATAGGATGTGGTACAGGGTTAGGGCAGTGTATACAGGATATGGTACAGGGTTAGGGCAGTGTATATAGGACATGGTACAGGGTTAGGGCAGTGTATATAGGATATGGTACAGGGTTAGGGCAGTGTATATAGGACATGGTACAGGGTTAGGGCAGTGTATATAGGACATGGTACAGGGTTAGGGCAGTGTATATAGGATATGGTACAGGGTTAGGGCAGTGTATATAGGATGTGGTACAGGGTTAGGGCAGTGTATACAGGATATGGTACAGGGTTAGGGCAGTGTATATAGGACATGGTACAGGGTTAGGGCAGTGTATACAGGATATGGTACAGGGTTAGGGCAGTGTATATAGGACATGGTACAGGGTTAGGGCAGTGTATATAGGACATGGTACAGGGTTAGGGCAGTGTATATAGGACATGGTACAGGGTTAGGGCAGTGTATATAGGACATGGTACAGGGTTAGGGCAGTGTATACAGGATATGGTACAGGGTTAGGGCAGTGTATATAGGACATGGTACAGGGTTAGGGCAGTGTATATAGGACATGGTACAGGGTTAGGGCAGTGTATACAGGATATGGTACAGGGTTAGGGCAGTGTATATAGGACATGGTACAGGGTTAGGGCAGTGTATACAGGATATGGTACAGGGTTAGGGCAGTGTATATAGGACATGGTACAGGGTTAGGGCAGTGTATACAGGACATGGTACAGGGTTAGGGCAGTGTATACAGGATATGGTACAGGGTTAGGGCAGTGTATACAGGATATGGTACAGGGTTAGGGCAGTGTATATAGGACATGGTACAGGGTTAGGGCAGTGTATATAGGATATGGTACAGGGTTAGGGCAGTGTATACAGGATATGGTACAGGGTTAGGGCAGTGTATACAGGATATGGTACAGGGTTAGGGCAGTGTATACAGGATATGGTACAGGGTTAGGGCAGTGTATACAGGATATGGTACAGGGTTAGGGCAGTGTATATAGGATATGGTACAGGGTTAGGGCAGTGTATATAGGACATGGTACAGGGTTAGGGCAGTGTATATAGGACATGGTACAGGGTTAGGGCAGTGTATACAGGATATGGTACAGGGTTAGGGCAGTGTATATAGGACATGGTACAGGGTTAGGGCAGTGTATACAGGATATGGTACAGGGTTAGGGCAGTGTATATAGGACATGGTACAGGGTTAGGGCAGTGTATACAGGACATGGTACAGGGTTAGGGCAGTGTATACAGGATATGGTACAGGGTTAGGGCAGTGTATACAGGATATGGTACAGGGTTAGGGCAGTGTATACAGGATATGGTACAGGGTTAGGGCAGTGTATACAGGATATGGTACAGGGTTAGGGCAGTGTATATAGGATATGGTACAGGGTTAGGGCAGTGTATATAAGACATGGTACAGGGTTAGGGCAGTGTATACAGGATATGGTACAGGGTTAGGGCAGTGTATATAGGATATGGTACAGGGTTAGGGCAGTGTATATAAGACATGGTACAGGGTTAGGGCAGTGTATATAGGACATGGTACAGGGTTAGGGCAGTGTATATAGGATATGGTACAGGGTTAGGGCAGTGTATACAGGATATGGTACAGGGTTAGGGCAGTGTATACAGGATATGGTACAGGGTTAGGGCAGTGTATACAGGATATGGTACAGGGTTAGGGCAGTGTATATAGGATATGGTACAGGTTTATATTGCCAACAAATATTGATGAAGGAATTGATTAAAGAATATGAAAACACATGGGCTGAAAAAAGACTGAACATACCAAGCCATCTGGTGTCCAATCGTGGAGTTATCCTGATGAATAATTGTAGAATGTTGATAGATAATGAAGTCTTGGAATTCAATTTAAGGGCCTTTGATTATAAGTTGTCGAAGGAACAGATGCATCTGTCTTCCTCATTTTTTTGAATATTCTTCAACTTCTGCTTAAAAACGATGTATGTGAAGATGGAATTTCATTGGGGAAGTGCTTGAGTAGTCATAGGCAATATAACTTTTTCCAATTCTTATTGAAGATTACCACTTTCCTATCGATTAAGGTGTAGTTGAAACATAATATAGAATGAATATATACTGCATTCACTTACAAATATCACTCAAACCTTTATCACTGGTTAGACCTCAGCTGGAGTATTGTGTTCAGTTCTGGACACCACACTTTAGGAAGGATATCAAGGCCTTAAACAGAGTGCAGAGGAGATTTACTAGTATGGTACCAGGGTTGAGGGACTTCACTTATGTGTAGAGACTGGAGAAGCTTGGGTTGTTCTCCTTGGAGCAAAGAAGATTAAGGGGAGAGTTAATAGAGCTGTTCACAATTGAGGGATTTTGATAAAGTAGATAGGGAGAAACTGTTTCCACTGGCAGGAGGATCAGTAACCAGAGGACACAGATTTAAGATAATTGGCAAAAAAGCCAGAGGGGAGATGAGGAGAATTTATTTTTACTCGGCAAGTTATTATCTGGAATACACTGCCTGAAAAGGCGGTGGAAGCAGATTCAAAAGTAACTTTCAAAAGGGAATTGGATTAATACTTTCAGAGGATAAATGTGCAGGGCTCTGGGGAAAGAGCAGGGGAGAGGGACTAATTTGATAGCTCTTTCAAAGAGCCAGCACAGGCACGATGGGCTGAATGGCCTCATTCTTTCTTGTATAATTCTATGAAGAGCAGGATAAGGAAAGCTAAGAGGAGTGTGAGGGAAACATTGCAAACAAACATCAAAAGGAGCAGTGTAGTAGTTTACAAGTATATCAATAAAAGGGGAATTGTTAAAAGCAAAGTGGGACTCTGAGAAAAGATTGCCAAATTTGTAGATGATGATCAAGAAATGGCAGAGATATTTAATAAGTACTTCTCATCGGTCTTTACTAAAGAGAAGGGTATTGGGGAGGAGGTGAATCCTTCAGTATTTGAGAGCGAGATGAGCAATATTATGATGGATAAAAGGAACATTTTAGATAAGATAGTCAGGCTAAAAGAAGACAAAATGCCAGGGCCCAAAAGGATACATCCCAGGATCCTGAGAGAGGAAATTGCCAAGGCTCGAGAAATTATATTTCAGGGCTCTCTTGAATGTGGATGTGTGCTGGAGAGTGGCTAATGCAGTACTCTGTTTTAAAAGGAAGATATAGCTAATCTGGGTAATTACAGGCCAATTAGCTTGATATCTGTGGTAGGGATGCAATTACCAGGTATCTAGATAAAGAGAAAATACTGTAGTTGGAAGTAGCCAGCATGGATTTCAAAAGGGTTGATCGTGCTTGACAAACTTTGTAAAATTCTTTGAGGTAACGGACATGGTAGATGGGGAAATACAGTGCAGCTATTATACTTGTGAAGCACAATTTGCATTTAACAAATCCTTGATTAACTCATGCATATCTTAACTCTTAGTAATTTGATCTTGATTGGAGCTTTTAAGAGGCTGCGTATGGTAGCCTAGTGGTTATGGTATTGGATTAACTAACCCAGAAGTTAAGAGTTCATAATCCCGCCATGGTAAATTGTGAAATTGAATTTAATAAATTTGGTAATTTGTTGGCTGGGACCAGGAAATCACCATAAACTGCTGGATTGTTGTAAAAATCCAACAGGAAAGGGAAGGCAACCTGTTGTTGGTTGATTAATATTCTTGAGCACCTCGATGCTGCATTTACCATGTTACTCACATCACAACAACAAGTTAAAAACACAAGTAAGATCAAACCGCAATCCTCTCTGGATTGACGGTTTTAATTTAAGAATTCTCTACCCAGCTACCCAGACTTAAAACGTCCCTCCTACGCCCAATGGTGCCTGGAATGGGACCATGTTAAACATCACAGTTACACTTCCAGACCACCTGTCAGCAAAGCCATGGAAAATCAGCTAGTGTGGGTAAATTCATGGAAAGCCCATTGGAGGGTAGGATTGAACCTTGGATGTGAAATACTCCATGTTACTGCTACATCAAGCCTTAGTGTAAAGCAGCCTTTTACACAGTGTCAGAGTTATGGCTTCTCTATACATGTACTATTTCTGTATTGCAGCTTTGGAGAAAAGGGAACAGGAGAATGAACAGTTACGATTGGATTGTGATCATTTTAAAGCTAGGCTGCAAACAGCACAGGCAGACTGCCAAAAGGAGCGAGAGGTAACATTTCATTAAGCAATGTCCCGCTCCTCTCGATTTAGTGCTACTGAGTCTCGTATGTGAATTTTTATAACATAGCCCAGAAATTCGATGGCACCCTGTGTTTTTCAAGTGTAAAGCAGGTGGCTAACAGTCCAATATGGTGGCAGGAGGGGCACGCACGCTCATTGCGCACTGAAGGGACGCTGCCGCCATGTTTGTGAAGGCAGAAAAAGAGGGGCCACGAGCCACACCTGAAATAGGCCAAATAGGGGGCCGAATAAGAAAGACTTGCATTTCTATGGAGCCTTTCACAACCTCAGGACGTCCCAAAGCGCTTTACAGCCAATTAAGTACTTTTGAAGTGTAGTCACTGTTGTAATGTAGGAAATGCAACAGCCAATTTACGCACAGCAAGCTCCCATAAACTTCTTCTTCTTAGGCAGTCCCTCGGAACCGAGGATGACTTGCTTCCACATTAAAAATGAGTTCGCAGGTGACTGATTAGTCCAATGCGGGACCTACAGTCTCTGTCACAGGTGGGGCAGACGGTGGTTGAAGGGGCAGGTGGGTGTGGTGCTTGGGTTGACGTGCGCTCCTTGCGCTGCCTGCGCTTGGCTTCCGCTTGCTCCCAGCGAAGAGACTCGAGGTGTTCGGCGCCTTCCCGGATGCTTCTCCTCCACTTTGTGCGGTCTTGGGCCAGGGATTCCCAGGTGTCGGTGGAGATGTTACACTTTTTCAAGGAGGCTTTGAGGGTGCCCTTGAAGTGTTTCCTCTGCCCACCTGGGGCTCCGAATAGAGCGCTTGTTTTGGGAGTCTCGTATCGGGCATGTGGACAATGTGACCCGTCCATCAGAGCTGATTGAGCGTGGGCGTGGTCAAAGCTTCGATGCTGGGGATGTTGGCCTGAGTAAGAACACTGTTCCCATAAACAGTGATGTGATCAATGACCAGATCATCTGTTTTATTCATGTTGGTTGAGGGATAATTATTGGCCAGGACACTGGGGAGATCTGCTCTGCTCTTCGAAATAGCACCATAGGATCTTTTACATCCACCCGAGAGAGTGGACGGGGCCTCAGTTTAACGTCCCATCCAAAAATACGGCACCTCAGACAGTGCATCGCTCCCTCAGTACTTCCCCTCCGACACTGCAGCGCTCCCTCCGTACTGCCCTTCCGACAGTGCAGCGCTCCCTCAGTACTGCCCTTCCGACAGTGCAGCGCTCCCTCAGTACTGCCCCTCTGACCGTGCAGCACTCCCTCAGTACTGCCCCTCCGACAGTACAATGCTCCCTCAGTACTGCTCCTCTGACCATGCAGCACTCCCTCAGTACTGCCCCTCACTCATGCCTCTCCCTCAGCACTGCACTAAAGTGTCAGCCTAGATTATAGGGGGCGATTTTCCCAGCCCTGAGGAGGCGGGTTTGGAGGTGGGACAGTTGGTAAAATTGCAAAAAGTGAGTGTGGGTTCGGAACCCGCCTCCGCGCAACTTTTCCGGAGGCAGACTTCAGGAGTGCGATTCGGCCCTGCCTCCAAGAAGCGGTATAGGCAGTTAAGACCCTTAACAAGCGCTTAAGGGCCCCTGTAATCCTATTTTGCCAGGCCTTTGTTATTTTGCCACATTTACAGCGTGTTGCACGTCGCTCCTAAACCACGCCAGCTAACCCTGGCGGGTTGACAAGTGGCTGGCTTCCTCACAGCTACAGCTCCACCATAAAAACGGAGCTTTCAACAGGGATGAGTTGCAGGTGGCAGAACTTTTGTTGCGCAGGTCTTTGAGCACTTTTTCCAGGCCTACTGAAGTCGGAGGTGGTGCAGCTGAGATCTGGGACCTCCTGGGGAAACCCTCTCCCCACTTGAACTGAGCACTTTTCCCCAATGGAGGTATCTACCAGCAGCATGGGAAATATTTATTTCCTTTCATCATGGACCTCAGATTCGGACGAGAAGCAGCCACAGCAGCGGCAGAACAGCAGCAGGAGCGTGAACCTGCTGCTCACCCACCTGATTGTGCACAGGGCAGAAGGTGCCAGCGCATGGCAGCACGTCGCTGCAGGAGATACCCTTCACTCAGGGTTTACAGACAGAGGATGAGCTTCCTCAACATGAGTGAGCAGCAGTGCCAAAGGAGGCTGAGACTTTCGCGAGAGGTTGTCGGAGACATCTGCGCAATGCTGCACCAACACCTGGAGCCCAGAGGATCCGATGGACACCTCTTATCAGTAGCTGCCAAAGTCACCACCGCACTCAATTTTTTTGCTTCAGGCTCCTTCCAGGGATCATCAGCGGCATCTCCCAATCGGCCGCCCACAGTTGCATCACGCAGTTTACCGATGCCCTCTTCGCAAAGGCGCACAATTACATCAACTTTTCAACTGATCAAGCAAGTATAACCGCGTGCGTGGTTGGATTCGCAAATATGGCAGGCTTGCCAATGGTGCAGGGTGTCATAGACTGCACACATGTGGCCCTGATGGCACCCCATCACAACCCAGCTATTTTTGTCAACCGCAAGGGCTTCCATTCCCTCAATGTACAACTGGGGTGTAACCACAAGAAGGACGTTTGCGCCAAGTACTGTGGCAGTTGCCATGACTCGCTCATCCTGCGGCAGTCTAGTGTGCCTCTGCTCTTCAAGCCGCCAAACCAAATTAACTGATGGCTACTTGGAGACAAGGGCTACCCCCTGAAGACGTGGCCAATGACACCGATCAGGAGGCCAGAGAACGAAGCTGAGGAGCGCTACAATGCCAGCCGCATTTCGACCAGGTCCATCATCGAACAAACCATCGGCTTGCTGAAGATGCAGTTCAGATGCCTTGACCGATCAGGTGGAGCCCTGCAGTACTCAGCAGCCAGGGTCTCCAGAATGGTCGTGGTCTGCTGTGCGCTGCACAATATCGTACAGCATCGTGGCTTGCAGCTTCCTGAGAAGCAAGTGGCTCAGTACATAGCCTCCTCAGATGAAGAGGAGGAGGAGGAGAATGATGACCGAGCAGAGGCGCAGCAGCAGCACACGAGCACGTTGCTGGCCGGAATGCAAGGGATGCACTCACCTTGTCCAGATTTGCTTAGGCTGCCCATTGTAACACATGTGCTTGGCTCCTTCTTAACACAAGATACACAATGGACATGACTCTCTGGCTTCCTCTCACTCATGACCACCAACCTGACCAAGCAAATCTCGCTGAGGCCGCAATGTGAAACTTCCAAAACCGAAATCACAGAGGCCACAACGTCAACAGTTTGCCATCACCAGAGTTTAATACATTCACAAAGGGATGGCATTTAATTATTAAACACAAAAAACCACCCAAGTGACTGCCCGTGTGACTAATTGTGCTTTATCTTCCTCTTATGCGTGCTCCTACGTGGTGCTTCCCCTGTGGCTTCAGCAGAAGTGGAGGCCCATTGCTCACTTTCATGCTGTTCCTGCTTCGACAGCTTTGGTGGGTGTCCTCTGGGTTTGCGAGCCTGTGAGGGCTCGCCAAAAGCCTGCTCCTCCTGCGGCTGTGCAGGGGTTGAGACGCCCATCTCAATTGGGTGAGGACTCTGGTGGGGCTCTGACCGAGGGCAGCGCAGTGGCATGGAAGTGTGAGCGCTTGGAGAGGAGCCCCCACTTCTTTGTTCTCTGCCACCAACATCCCTCTCATGGGTCAGACCCACCTCAGCGCTAGCAAGTGGCTTGTCAGCAACTTGCTGCACATCAGGGGGCCATGAGGACCCGTGTCCTTGTACACCAGTCACTGAAGGCAAACATGCAGGTGCAGCAAGCAGTTAGGAAGGCAAATGGTATGTAGGCCTTCATTGCAAGAGGATTTGAGTACAGGAGCAAGGATGACTTACTACAGTTGTACAGGTCCTTGGTGAGACCACACCTGGAGTACTGTGTACAGTTTTGGTCTCCTTACCTAAGAAAGGATATACAGGTACTTGCCATAGAGGGAGTGCAGCGAAGGTCCACCAGACTGATTCCTGGGATGGCAGGACTGTCGTATGAGGAGAGATTGGGTCGACTAGGCCTGTATTCACTAGAGTTTAGAAGAATGAGAGGGGATCTCATTGAAACGTATACAATTCTGACAGGGCTAGACAGACTGGATGCAGGGAGGATGTTTCCCCTGGCTGGGGGGTCTAGAACGAGAGATCACAGTCTCAGGATACGGGGTAGGACATTTAGGACTGAGATGAGGAGAAATTACTTCACTCAGAGGGTGGTGAACCTGTGAAATTCTCTACCACAGAAGGCTGTGGAGGCCAAGTCACTGAATATATTTAAGAAGGAGATAGATTTCTAGACACAAAAGGCATCAAGGGGTATGGGGAGAGAGCGGGAATATGGTATTGAGATAGAGGATCAGCCATGATCATATTGAATGGCGGAGCAGGCTCGAAGGGACGAATAGCCTGCACCTACTCCTATTTTTCTATATTTCTATGTCTGCACTGGCAGTCCTACTGCTGAAGACTTCCATGAAGCTCTGGTCTCTCTGATCAATAGCTGTCCATCGCTCCTCCAGAGATGTCAGTCTATTCTGAACATTGACCATATTTTCAACACTCTGGCGACTTATCTCCTCTATGGCCCTGGCCATCATCTGCAGAGAGGCAGCCATTGATACCACGGAGGTAGACATCGCTTCCACGGAGGTAGCCAACCTTTCCGAGGAGATGTGCTCATGCGCCAATGACTCCACAAAGGCTCTGCTCATATTCGAGTTGGACTCCTCCATCCTCTCCACACATGCAGTGACCCTGGAGACAAAACTTGCCAGAGACTCCTGCACCTGTTCCTGGAGTTCCAGCACCGCTCTCCTTCTGGATGGACCCGGAGGCACAGGGTCCACATGCAGCTGAGCAGAGCTAGGAGAGTCCTGCGACCTCCGACGAGGACTCTCCACTGCTGTCTCTGTCTCCACCACGTGCTGATGCTCACTTGTGAGCTGTGATACACCAGGTGACAACACGAATCTCTCCTGAAGGTCCCACCGAGGTGTGTGTATCTTCTCTTCTTAGGCAGTTCCTCGGAACCGAGGATGACTTGCTTCCACACTGAAAATGAGTTCTCAGGTGACTGATGAGTCCAATTAGAGACCTAGTCTCTGTCACAGGTGGGGCAGACGGTGGTTGAACGGGCGGGTGGGTGGAGTGCTTGGGGTGACGTGCGCTCCTTCCGCTGTTAGCGCTTGGCTTCTGCTTGCTCCCGGCGAAGAGACTCGAGTGCCTAGAAATTCAGTTGGGCGCGCCAGCCGTTAGCACCTTAGGAGGAGTAGATCTCGAGCGCTAGGCGCTTAGCGCCCGGGCGCAGCGCGATCTGCGCCTCGCCCCAACTTCAGTACACATTTAGCGCCGGCGCAAAGTCTTAGCGCGCGCCCTGCTGCACGCGCAGATCATGATGTCATTTACTAGTGCAACGCCCTTTGTGCGCCCCGACCTGGAACTTCACTCGCGCCGCCCCATTGTGCGCCGGGCGGCCCGAACGACTGTGAAGTGGAACGGTACACAGCCGAGGCGGGTCGCGGGGAGCGCTAATTAAAGGGCACTTACCCTGCACTATAAAGGGCAGCCATTTTGCAGCATTCACTCTTGTGCAACGGTTTTTTGGAGAGAGACCAAGGAGGAGAGCTTACTGGTTTGGACCAACACTAAGACAGGTATTTTTGGCTCAGGCCAGAGCTTAGCAATTATCTTTGCCTTCATTGAGAGCTCATTGTTTGCCAGCATATAATGGGGGCTGCATTGGGTGCCAATGCTGACTTTCAGCCTTATGCCAGAAGGGCTTACAGACGCCGTGAGAGAGTGGCAGCCCTGGCTAGACGCAGAGGGGGCAACAGGCGTCGCCAACTGAGGCCTTACCCACCCAGGGTATACCGCCAGCAGTCCTCCTATCTGACCATGTCTGCCGCGATGTGTGTAAGGAGGCTGCGATTCAGAAGGGAGGTGGTTGCAGACATCTGCCAGCTGCTTCAGAGAGATCTGCAGCCACAGCTGATGCGCAGGACGTCTCTGTCGGTGGCAGTGAAGGTGACGGTGGCTCTCAACTTCTATGCCACCGGCTCCTTCCAATCCGCTGCTGGGGACATCGCTAACATCTCCCAGTTCGCCGTGCATTGCTGCATCCGCCAGGTGACCGAAGCCCTTTTCAGAAGGAGACATCAATTCATCTCCTTCCCCATGACCCTGGACAAGCAGCAGCAGCGTGCAGTGGGATTTGCAAGAATAGCGGGCTTCCCCATGGTGCAGGGCGCCATTGACTGCACGCATGTGGCTTTGCGGGCACCTCTGGAGCATGCCGAGGATTACCGCAACCGGAAGGGCTACCATTCCCTCAACGTACAGCTGGTGTGTGACCACAGGCAGCGCATCCTAGCTGTCAATGCCCGCTTTCCAGGCAGCAGCCACGATGCCTTTATCCTGCGACAGACAACTGTGGCTGACATGTTCCAGGCACAGCCTCCCCCAAGAGGATGGCTTATCGGGGACAAAGGCTATCCTTTGTGTTCCTGGCTCATGACCCCGCTCCGCGCACCCACGACCCCTGCTGAAGAGGCATACAATGAGAGCCATCAAGCGACTAGGAACATCATAGAACAAACAATCGGCGTCCTCAAGCAACGGTTCCGCTGTCTCGATCGCTCCGGGGGAGCCCTCCAGTATTCGCAGGACCGAGTCTCCCAATTTGTCGTCGTTTGCTGCATGCTGCACAACCTGGCTATCCGCAGGACTCAGGCACTGCCACCTCACGTTGGACCCCCACCTCAGGAGGAGGAGCATGAGGAGGAGGAGGACGAGGAGTACCAGCCCAGGAGGGAGGCACAAGGTCCAAGGGCTGCTCGTCGGTGGCTTATTGAACGTCACTTCTAGGCCCCCTGTCAGGGAATGGCTTGTGCCAATGAAAGAACATGATTGCAGCCGCTCCGCAAGCCCTCAGGCGGTTAAGGCAACAAACACTTCAAAGATCAAACATGGACAATGTTAATAAATAAAATGCTTTATTGTACAAACTCAGGGCCCTTCCCACATGAAAACCAAAAACAGACGAAACCCCCAAAAAACACTCAAACACATTACTCACTCCCACAACCTGGAGAGGATTAATAAAACAGTGCAACTAAAATGGCTGTCATCCTCGGACTTCGTAAAATACAAACATCACATCCTCGGCCTTCAAAAAACAAACATCACATCCTCGGCCTTCAAAAAACAAACATCCAATTCTCGGCCTCAAAAAACAAACATCCAATTCTCGGCCTCAAAAAGCAAACATCCAATTCTCGGCCTCAAAAAACAAACATCCAATTCTCGGCCTCAAAAAACAAACATCCAATTCTCGGCCTCAAAAAACAAACACAACTGGCCACACATTCGACTTTTTGGCCCGCTAGGTCGATGCCTTGGCCATCTTTGTGTGGCCCCTGCCCGCCCTGCTGCTCCTCCTCAAAGTAAGGCCATTGGCTGTTGCAAGGCTGGGGGCAGGCTCCAGAGGGGCACATGTCGTGACGGCAGATGCCCTTGGGGGTCGGCCTAGTCGAGGTCTGGCCGTCGAGCGGGCGGCTGTTGAATGCTGCAGCTGTGGCTGGCCAGCATCAGTCGCTGCAGCAGCTCCTGACAGCTCCACTGGGGGAGTGGCAGTGGCGGCTGGAGGAATGGGGGCAAGCTGGCGGATGGCAGGCGCTCGCTGGTCGCCTGAGACACTGACACTCGCCCGGACCAGCACTGCAGCATGCGCACCAATCTGCCGAGGGACAGACCGCTGTGCTGCTGCAGCGCGCCGGGTGCCCTGGCGATGCCTGGCTGACACAGCGAGTGTGGCAGCAGTGAGTGCCCGTGTTGACCTGTTCAGTGACCTCATCAGAGCACCCAGTGACTGCACGACACCACTGATCAGCTGCCCACTCGCTGCCTGAGCTGCCCCGAATGCCGCACGACTCGCTGCCTGATCTGCCCCGAATGCCGCCCGACTCGCTGCCTGCTCTGCCCCGAATTCCGCCAAACTGATGGCCTGTGAGGCCCCGACGTCGGTGACACTCCAAGAGAGGGACTCGATGGCCTCAGGCAACCGTGCCACTACCCCCATGAGCTCCGTGTGCCGGCGCTCCGAGTCCGCGGACAAGTCCTCGAGGCGTTCCATCTCCTCGGCGAAGACCATCTCCGGACTGGAGGCCGGACTCTCCCTCTGGGGAGAAGGCCGCCGAGCTGGCCGACCCTTCCTGCGTTGCTGGAGGCCGCTGGGCCCAGCAATTGGACTCCCCTCCGACCCTTCCCCCCTCTGGGGAGAAGGCCGCCGAGCTGGCACCCCCCTCCCGCGTTTCTGCAGGCCGCAGGTCCCATGAGCTCCCCTCCCCTCCGACACTTCCGCGACGCTCCCCTCCAGGGAAGACGTGTCCCCTACATTGGCATGGGTTGCCACGGCTGAGGGTTCCCCTGATGGGCCGCCTTCCTCTTGCTCCTCCTCCTCTGAGGGGCTGTCACTGGCAAGTTCAGGGACCTCCTCCTCACCATCTGAAAGCAGGAAGGCACAAGAGTAGCTTTAGAGTGAGGAGAGGGCGTCAGCGAGGGATGCATGAGTGGTGGCATTCAGCGCATTGGTCGGACAGTGGCAAAGGATGTAGATCTGATGCGCAAGTGGGACGAGAGAGGTCCAAACGTTGATGTCCTTACCATTGGTGCCCAGAACAGGGTCGGCATCTCCACATGCAACGGGGCCAATCACCCGGGCACCCATGATGCGCTCCACGCGATGTTGAAGCTCGGTGAGCGGCTGGATCTGGGGTCGGCCTCCCCCGGTCGCAGTCCGGCTCTTCCTATTATTAGCCAGCTTGGCCTGCAAGAGAAAGGACGGCCTCTAAGTACAGTGTGTCGCCCTGATCTTGTGTGCACTGCCTCCCATGGTGGAATAGCCTGGCCAGTGTGTCGCCCTGATCTTATGTGTACCGCCTCCCATGGTGGAATAGCTTGGCCAGTGTGTTAAGTGCAGAATGTGCAATTGATGTTCATGCCTGTTCCATAGCTGCTGGATGAGGGCTGGCCATTAGGGCTTTCAGGTCCCTTTGCCCATAATGTGAGGTGCACATGCAAGGATGAGGAGGTCACTGGAAAGGGTACTCACCCTGACAATCCGCGTGAGGTCATTAAACTTTTTGCGGCATTGGACACCGGTCCTGGGGACCTCGCTGTTGGCTGACACCTTGCTGGCGACATGCCTCCAGGCTCTCCGGTAGGCGCGGACCGGCGCCTTCCTGCCATTGTCCGGGTACAAAATATGGCGCCTCTTCTCCACACCACCAACCAGCACACTCAGATCACGCTCTGAGAAGCGCTGCGCTCGTTCACGGGCCCTCTGCATGGCTTCAGGCGCTATTTGGGTCCAGCAGCAGTGTTCAGGCCTAGCTGGAGGGCTCCACTATCCAGGGCGTGGCAGCAGACAAAGTCGACCCTTCCCCCTTAAGAGCTGGCCGGCGCCAGGGTGTCTGCTGTCAATCACGAGATGGCCGCACCTGCGCTGCGCCCGGCCTGGGCGCTCTCGCTCAGCACCTCCGGCTTAGCGCCTAAAGAGAGGCGTCCAGCACCAGTTTTAGCGCTCGAGCAAACTCTTAGGGCGAAGCTAATGAATATCGCAGAAGTGGCCTCGATTTGGCGGCAGGCGCAAACTTTAGCGGCCGCCCGACTTTAACGCCCCAAAAGTGGCTACAATGAATTTCTAGGCTGAGGTGTTCAGCGCCTTTCCGGATGCTTCTCCTCCACTTTGTGCAGTCTTGGGCCAGGGATTCCCAGGTGTCAGTGGGAATGTTACACTTTTTCAAGGAGGCTGTGAGGGTGTCCTTGAAGCGTTTCCTCTGCCCACCTGGGGCTCTCTTGCCGTGTCGGAGCTCCGAGTAGAGTGCTTGTTTTGGGAGTCTCGTATCGGGCATGCGGACGATGTGGCCAAAGCTTCGATGCTGGGGATGTTGGCCTGAGCGAGAACACTGACGTTGGTGCACCTATCCTGCCAATGGATTTGCAGGATCTTGTGGAGGCAGCGTTGGTGGTACCTCTCCAGTGCTTTGAGGTGCCTGCTGTACATGGTCCATGTCGCTGAGGCATACAGGAGG
The DNA here is from genome assembly GCF_052327205.1 of Somniosus microcephalus. Classification (NCBI taxonomy): domain Eukaryota; kingdom Metazoa; phylum Chordata; class Chondrichthyes; order Squaliformes; family Somniosidae; genus Somniosus; species Somniosus microcephalus. The sequence goes on along the minus strand of NC_141000.1, from coordinate 134,943,714 downwards.
GTGGCTATCACTACTGCTCTGTAGACCATGAGCTTGGTGCTGGGTTTGAGGTCCTGGTCTTCAAACACTCTCTTCCTCAGGCGACTGAAGGCTGCACTGGCAAACTGAAGACGGTGTTGGACTTCGTCATCGATGTCTGCCCTTGTTGACAGTAGGCTCCCGAGGTATGGAAAGTGGTCCACGTTGTCCAAGGTCTCATCATGGATTTTGCTAATAGGGGAGCAGTACTGTGTGGCGGGGGCAGGTTGGTAGAGGACCTTTGTCTTACAGATGTTTAGTGTTAGGCCCATGCTCTCGTATGCTTCGGTGAAGGTGTTGACGATGGTTTGGAGTCTGACCTCAAAGTGTGCGCAGACGCAAGCGTCGTCTGCATACTGTAATTCGATGACAGAGGATGGGACAACCTTGGATCTGGACTGGAGGCGATGGAGGTTGAACAGTTTCCCGTTTGTTTTGTAGATTAGCTCCACTCCAGCGGGGAGCTTACTGAGGGTGGGATGGAGCATTGCAGCCAGGAAGATCGAGAAGAGCGTTGGTGCGATGACACAGCCTTGCTTGACCCCAGTCCATACGTGAATTGGGTCTGTGGTGGATCCGTTGGTCAGGATCACAGCTTGCATATCGTCGTGAAGTAGGCAGAGGATGGTGACAAAGTTTTGAGGGCAGCCAAATATGAGGAGGACACTCCATAATCCCTCACGGTTGACGGTGTTGAAGGCCTTTGTGAGGTCAAAGAAGGCCATGTACAGTGGTTGGTGCTGTTCCCTGCATTTCTCTTGTAGTTGACGTGCAGTGAAGATCATCTCCATTGTGCCCCTTAGTGGGCGGAATCCGCATTGCGACTCTGAAAGGAGCTCTTCAGCCACTGGGAGAAGGCGATTGAGCAGGATTCTTGCGATGACTTTCCCTTGAATATTCTCAACAACTGAGCCTTCACAGCCCTTTGGGGTAGAGAATTCCAAAGATTCACTTCCCTCTGAGTGAAGAAATTTCTCCTCATCTCAGTCTTAAATGGCCGACCACTTATTCTGAGACTGTGACCCCTGGTTCTGGACTCCCCAGCCAGGGGAAACATCCTCCCTGCATCTACCCTGTCAAGTCCTGTAAGAATTTTGTATGTTTCAACGAGATCACCTCTCATTCTTTTAAACTCTAGAGAATATAGGCTTAGTCTACTCAATCTATCCTCATAGGACAATCTCCCCATCCCAGGCACCAGTCTGGTGAACCTTCGTTGCACTCCCTCTATGGCAAGTATATCCTTCCTTAGGTAAGGAGACCAAAACTGTACACAATTCTCAAGGTGTGGTCTCACCAGGGCCCTATATGTTTGCAGTAAGATATCTTTACTCTTATACTCAAATCCTCTTGTAATAAAGGCCAACATACCATTTGCTTTCTTAATTGCTTGCTGTACCTGCATGTTAACTTTCAATGATTCATGTACAAGGACACCCAGGTCCCTCTGAACACCAATATTTCCCAATCTCTCACTATTTAAAAAATACTCTGATTTCCTATTTTTCCTATCGAAGTGGATAACTTCACATTTCTCCACATTATATTCCATTTGCCATGTTCTTGCCCACTCAGTCTGTCTATATCCCCTTGAAGCCTCTTTTCATCCTCCTCACAACTTACATTCCCACCTAGCTTTGTATCATCAGAAAACTTGGATACACTTGGTCCCCTCATCCCAATCATTGATATAGATTGTGAATAGCTGAGGCCCAAGCACTGATCCTTGCAGTACCCCACTAGTTACAGCCTGCCAACCCGAACATGACCCGTTTATTCCTACTCTCTGATTTCTGTCCATTAACCAATCCACCGGTTCCCCCTTATCTATTCTGCTAGTTACAACCTCAAAAAACTCTTAACAGATTTGTCAAATATGATTTCCCTTTCAAAAATCCGTGTTGACTCTGCCCAATCCTATTATTATTTTCCAAGTGTCCTGTTACCACGTTCTTAATAATAGATTCTAGCATTTTCTCTGCCACTGATGTCAGGCTAACTGGTCTGTAGTTCCCCGTTTTCTCTTTCCCTCCTTTCTTAAATAGTGGGGTTACATTTGCTACTTTCCAATCGCAGGAACCGTTCTAGAATCTGGAATTTTGGAAGATGACAACCAATACATCCACTATCTCTATAGCCACATCTTTCAAAACCCTAGGATGTAAGCTATCAGTCCCATTAATTTCTCCAGAACTATTTTTTTACTAATACTAATTTCTTTCAGTTCCTCATTCTCGCTAGACCCTTGGCTCTCCACTATTTCCGAGAAGTTCTTTGCGTCTTCTTCCGTGAAGACAAACACAAAATATTTGTTTAATTTCACTGCCATTTCCTTATTACCCATTATAATTTCTCCTGTCTCAACCTGTAAGGGACCCACATTTACTTTCGCTAATCCTTTCCTTTTTACATACCTATAGAAACTTTTACAGTCTGTTTTTATGTCTTTTGCTAGTTTACTCTCATATTCTATTTTCCCTTTCTTTATCAATTTCTTAGTCCTCCTTTGTTGAATTCTAAAATCCTCCCAATCCTCAGGCTTACTGCTCTTTTTGACAACATTATAAGCCTCTTCCTTTGATCTAATACTATCTTTAACTTCTCTTGTTAGCCACTCACTACTGTATCTACAGATCTAATGCACTGAAGGGTCTTCAGATGAACAAGTCAAAGTTCAGAGTAAGCGATGTTGATACGCAATTTTACAACCACTAATGTCAGCAGGGAACGATCCCTGCACAGAACAGGTCGGCTCAAGGCACACCCGTTATTGGGCCTTGGCCTCATTTAACATAAGATCGGCGCGCTGTACACAGGCGTTGCCAGGCACTGAAGAGGATTTCAATACTGGGCCTTTGCGTCACAGGCAGCAACCCTCAGCTAGTTCCGAGGGCGGGGGGCATGGGAGGAAAGAATGATTGGGGGGGTGGTGCGGGGGAAGGGAGAGAGCCTTTGGGAGGGGGGCAGGAGCTGTGATCAGGAGGTAGGTTATTGGGAGGGGGGGAGCGATTGGTGGGTGGGACGGTGATCGGGAGGGGCAGGACTGTAGGGTGCAGCGATCAGGGGCGGGGCGTTGATCGGGAGGGGGCAGGATGGTGATCGGGAGGGGCGTTGATGGTGGGCGGGGCGGTGATTAGGAGCGGCGCTGATGGGGTGCGGGGCTGATCCTCTATTTCAATACCATATTCCTGCTCTCTTCCGCTACCCCTTGATGTCTTTTGTATCTAGAAATCTATCTCCTTCTTAAATATATTCAGTGACTTGGCCTCCACTGCCTTCTGTGGTAGAGAATTCCACAGGTTCACCACGCTCTGAGTGAAGAAATTTCTCCTCATCTCAGTCCTACATGTCCTACCCTGTATCCTGAGACTGTGATCCCTCGTTCTAGACCCCCCAGCCAGGGAAAACATCCTCCCTGTACCCAGTCTGTCCAGCCCTGTCAGAATTGTATACGTTTCAATGAGATCCCCTCTCATTCTTCTAAACTTTAGTGAATACAGGCCTAATCGACCCAATCTCTCCTCATACAACAGTCCTGCCATCCCAGGAATCAGTCTGGTGAATCTTCGCTGCACTCCTTCTATGGCAAATATATCCTCTCTTAGGTAAGGAGACCAAAACTTCACACAGTACGCCAGGTGTGGTCTCACCAAGGCCCTGTATAACTGTAGTAAGACATCCTTGCTCCTGTACTCAAATCCTCTTGCAATGAAGGCCAACATACCATTTGCCTTCCTAACTGCTTGCTGCACCTGCATGTTTGCTTTCAGTGACTGGTGTACAAGGACACCCAGGTCCCTTTGTACATCAACATTTCCCAATCTATCACCATTTAAATAATACTCTGCCTTTCTGTTTTTTCTACCGAAGGGCATTCTGAAGGTGGAGGGCGAACAGTCAGAGGTCGTGGTTCACATTGGTATCAACGACATGGGTAGAAAGAGGGATGAGGTCCTGCAACAAGAATTTAGGGAGCTAGGTAGCAGATTAAAAAGCAGGACCTCAAAGGTTGTAATCTCTGGATTACTCCCGGTGCCACGTGCTAGTGAGTATAGAAATACGAGGATAGAGCAGATGAATGCGTGGCTAAAGAGTTGGTGCAGGAGGGAGGGTTTTAGTTTCCTGGATCACTGGGTCTGCTTCTGGGGAAGGTGGGACTTGTACAAGTCGGACGGGTTGCACCTGAACCAGAACGGGACCAACATCCTTGCGGGGAGGTTTGCTAGTGCTGTTCGGGGGGGGGGGGGCGGTTTAGACTAACTTGGCAGGGGGATGGGATACAGAGTGGAGCTATAGTAGGGGGTGATGCACAGCCAAATATAGAGGAAAAAACAAGTCAGTCTGGAAGGCAGAGCAAATACGTAACGACACAAGGGAGTACGGCAAGGCTGGATGGCATTTATTTTAATGCAAGGAGTCTTGCGAGTAAGGCAGATGAATTGAAGGTGTTGATGAACACATGGGAGTATGATATTGTTGCTATCACAGAGACATGGTTGAGGGAGGGGCAGGACTGGCAGCTCAATATTCCGGGGTATAGAATCTTCAGGCGAGACAGAGGGGGGTGTAAAAGAGGAGAGGGTGTCGCAATATTAATCAAGGAGTCAATTACTGCTGTAAGGAGGGATGATATCTTAGCAGGTTCCTCTAATGAGGCCATATGGGTAGAACTTAAAAACAAAAAGGGGGCAATACAGCTGGGAGTGTACTACAGGCCCCCAAACAGTCAGGGAGAGATAGAGGAACAGATATGTAGGCAAATCTCAGAGAAGTGTAGAAATAATAGGGTAATAATAGTAGGGGATTTCAACTTCCCCAATGTTAACTGGGATAGTCAGAGTGTGAAAGGCTTAGAGGGTGTGGAATTCTTAAAGTGCATCCAGGAGAGCTTTTTGAGCCAGCATGTAGAAAGTCCTACAAGAGAAGGGGCGGTACTGGACCTAATTCTCGTGAATGTAGCCAGGCAAGTGGTAGAAGTGTCAGTAGAACATTTTGGTGACAGTGACCATAATTTGGTGAGATTTAAGGTAGTCATGGAAAAGGACAAAGATGGACCTGAAATAAAGGTTCTAAATTGGGGGAAGGCTGATTTTAATATGATAAGGCAGGATCTGGCCAAAGTGGACTGGGATCAGCTACTTGTAGGAAAATCCACATCGGAGCACTGGGAGTCTTTCGGAAAGGAAATAGAGAGAGTACAACGGCAACATGTTCCCGTAAAGGTCAAGGGTGGGACCAACAAGTCCAGGGAACCCTGGATGTTAAGGGATATACAAGAACGGATTAGGAAAAAAAGGGAGGCTATTGGCAGATACAAAGGACTAAAAGCAGTGGAAGCCCTAGAGGAGTATATAAAGTGCAAGGGGTTACTTAAAAAAGAAAGTAGGAGAGCGAAGAAGGGGCATGAAAAAACACTGGCAGGCAAAATAAAGGAAAATCCCAAGGTGTTTTATAAGTATATTAATGACAAGAGGATAACCAGGGAAAGAGTAGAGCCCATTAGGGACCAAAGTGGCAATCTGTGTGTAGAGCCGGAAGATGTAGGTGAGGTTTTAAATGAATATTTTGCATCTCTGTTCACTATAGAGAAGGACGATGTAGGCATAGAAATCAGGCAGGTGATTGTGATATACTTGAACAAATTAGCATTGAGAGGGAAGAGGTACTAGCGGTTTTAGCTGGCTTAAAAGTGGATAAATCCCCAGGCCCAGACGAGATGTATCCCAGGCTGCTGTGTGAGGCAAGGGAGGAGATTGCAGGGGCTCTGACACAAATTTTCAGAACTTCTCTGGCCACAGGGGAGGTACCAGAGGACTGGAGGACAGCTAACGTAGTACCATTATTCAAGTAGGCAGTAGGGATAAACCAGGGAGCCTGACATCAGTGGTAGGAAAATTATTGGAAAAAATTCTGAGGGACAGAATTAGTCTCCACTACGAGAGGCAAGGATTAATCAAGGATAGTCAGCATGGCTTTGTCAGGGGGAGATCATGTCTAACCAATTTGATTGAATTTTTTGAGGGGGTGACTAGGTGTGTGGATGAGGGTAGTGCAGCTGATGTAGTCTACATGGACTTCAGTAAGGCTTTTGACAAAGTCCCGCATGGGAAACTGGTCAAGAAGGTAAGAGCCCATGGGATCCAGGGCAATTTGGCACATTGGATCCAAAATTGGCTTAGTGGCAGGAGGCAGAGGGTGATGGTCGAAGGTTGTTTTTGTGACTGGAAGCCTGTGTCCAGTGGTGTACCGCAAGGATCGGTGCTGGGTCCCTTGCTGTTTGTAGTGTACATTAATGATTTAGATATGAATGTAGGAGGTATGATCAGTAAGTTCGCAGATGACACGAAAATTGGTGGAGTAGTAAATAGCGAGGAGGGAAGCCTCAGGCTACAGGATGATATAGATGGGTTGGTCAGATGGGCAGAAAAATGGCAAATGGAATTTAACCCTGAAAATTGTGTGGTGGTGCATTTTGGGAGGACTAACAAGGCAAGGGAATACACAATGAATGGTAGGATCCCAGGAAGGACAGAGGATCAGAAGGACCTTGATGTGCATGTACATAGATCCCTGAAGGCAGCAGGACAGGTAGATAAGGTGGTTAAGAAGGCATATGGGATACTTGCCTTCATTAGCCGAGGCATAGAATATAAGAGCAGGGAGGTTATGATGGAGCTGTACAAAACACTAGTTAGGCCACAGCTGGAATACTGTGTGCAGTTCTGGTCGCCACATTATAGGAAGGATGTGATTGCATTGGAGAGGGTGCAGAGGAGATTCACCAGGATGTTACCTGGGCTGGAGCGCTTCAGCTATGAAGAGAGACTGGACAGGCTGGGGTTGTTTTCCTTAGAGCAGAGAAGGCTGAGGGGGGACCTGATTGAGGTGTACAAAATTATGAGGGGCATAGATAGGGTAGATAGAAAGGAACTTTTCCCCTTGTAGAGGGGTCAATAACCAGGGGGCAAAGTTTCAAGGTAAGGGGCAGGAGGTTTAGAGGGAATTTGAGGAAAAACTTTTTCACCCAGAGGGTGGTTGGAATCTGGAACTCAAATGGTGGTAGAGGCAGGTACCCTCACAACATTCAAGAAGCATTTAGATGAGCACTTGAAATGCCATAGCATACAAGGCTACGGACCAACTTCTGGAAAATGGGATTAGAATAGATAGGGCTTGATGGCCGGCGCAGACATGATGGGCCGAAGGGCCTCTTTCTGTGCTGTATAACTCTATGGGCTCGATTTTGTCAATGGGGAGCTTTTGGAGGCGGGACTCCCACTTTTTGGGTTGTAGTCCTGCCTCCATCGACTTGTGGCCAACCCACGCTATTTTCCCTTGATTGACCTTGTTAAGCCCGCCCAGCGGACACAGCAGGCCAATTAAGTGACACCTGATTACTGGTGACGTCAGCGATTGACATTTCATCTGTCAAGAGCTTTTGACAGATGAAAAACCAGCGTTTGACAGCTCTGTGAAGCTGTCAAACACTGACAATCTGTCTTCTAACTTGAGTCCTTCTACACAGACTCAGTTAGAGAGCTCTCCAGACCAGAAAGCAGAGGCTGCAGCTTTTGACAGTTCAGCGGCCATTCTGCTTTCTGTGCCGGTGAGCTGAGGGACTCCCATGACCTGAAGGAAGGAAGCCTGCAGGAGAAAATAAAGGTCAGTAAAACTTATTAAAACACTTTACACTTACCTCACACACTTACCTCTGCACACATGCACCCATCACTCACCTACACAACGGGCATCTCGACCCCTCCAAACCCAGCAGACCGACGGTCTGCCTTGCTAACTTGGCGTGGTTCGAAGCCATCGGGAAGCCCACACTTCAGGGCTAAAAATAGGGATTAGGCAAAAAACTGCCTGTTAACTACCTGTTAACAGGCAGTTAATTGGCACTAATCCCCTTCCCGCCTCAGGGAGGCGGCTTCCAACACAGGTCAGGTACCCGCCTCCTGGGACATTGGCATGGGGGCGGGATGGGTTCCTGCCCCCCGATTCTGCAATTTTCCCACTACTCCTGCCTCCAAACCTGCCTCCTCAGGGCTTGGAAAATTGAGCCCTATGACTCTATGGATAACTTCACATTTATCCACGTTATGCTGCATGTATTTGCCCACTCATTCAACTTGTCTAAATCACCTTGAAGCCTCTGCATCCTCCTCACAACTCACAACCCCACCTAGTCTTGTGTCATCGGCAAACTTGGAAATATTACATTTGGTTCCCTCATCCAAATCATTGATATATATATTGTGAATAACTGGGGCCCAAGCACTGATCCATGCGGTACCCCACTAGTCACCATCTGCCACCCCGAAAAAGACCCATTTATTCCTACTCTCTGTTTCCTGTTAACCAATTTTCAATCCATGCCAGTATATTACCCCCAATCCCATGTGCTTTAATTTTGCACACTAACCTCTTATGTGGGACTTTATCAAAGGCCTTCTAAAAATCCAAATACACCACATTCACTGGTACTCCCTTATCTATTCTACCAGTTACATCCTCAAAAATCTCCAGTAGGTTTGTCAAACACGATTTCCCTTTCATAAATCCATGTTGACTTTGTCTAATCCTGTTGATATTTTCTAAGTGTCCTGTTATCCCATCCTTTATCATAGACTCTAACATTTTCCCTACTACTGATCTGTAGTTCCCTGTTTTCTTTCTCCCTCCTTTTTTATATAGTGGGGTAACATTTGCCACCCTCCAATCTGCAGGAACTGTTCCATAATCTATAGAATTTAGGAAGATGTCAACCAATGCATCCACTATTTCCATGGCTACCTCTTTTATTACTCTGGGATGCAGATTATCAGGCCCTGGGGATTTATCGGCTTTCAGTCCCATTCATTTCTTCAGCTCTATTTTTTTACTAATACTAATTTCCTTTAATTCCTCCTTCTCACTGGACCCTTGGTTCCCTAGCATTTCTGGGAAGTTATTTGTGTCCCCTTCCGTGAAGACAGAACCGAAGTATTTGTTTTGTTGCTCTGCCATTTCCTTGTTCCCCATTATAAATTCTCCTGTTTCTGACTGTAAGGGACCTACATTTGTTTTCACTAATCTTTTTCTTTTTACATACTTGTACTAGTTGGGGGTGCCCGGCGGTGCCGAGGCTTTTTTGAGGGCATGTTGTTGTTGGAAGAGAGAGAGCGAGCGACTGGGGGGAAGAGAGAGAGCGAGCGACTGGGGGGGAAGAGAGAGAGCGAGCGACTGGGGGGAAGAGGGAGAGCGAGCGACGGGGGGAAGAGAGAGCGAGCGACTGGGGGGAAGAGAGAGAGCGACTGGGGGGAAGAGAGAGAGCGACTGGGGGAAGAGAGCGACTGGGGGGAAGAGAGAGAGCGACTGGGGGGAAGAGAGAGCGACTGGGGGGGGAAGAGAGATAGCGACTGGGGGGAAGAGAGCGACTGGGGGGAAGAGAGAGCGACGGGGGAAGAGAGAGCGACGGGGGAAGAGAGAGAGCGACTGGGGGGAAGAGAGAGAGCAAGAGACTGGGGGGAAGAGAGAGAGCGCAAGAGACTGGGGGGAAGAGAGAGAGCGAGAGACTGGGGGGAAGAGAGAGAGCGAGAGACTGGGGGGGAAGAGAGAGAGCGAGAGACTGGGGGGGAAGAGAGGAGCGAGAGACTGGGGGGGAAGAGAGAGCGAGAGACTGGGGGGAAGAGAGAGCGAGAGACGGGGGAAGAGAGAGCGAGAGACGGGGGAAGAGAGAGCGAGAGACGGGGGGAAGAGAGAGCGAGAGACTGGGGGGGAAGAGAGAGAGCGAGAGACGGGGGGGGAGAGCGAGAGACTGGGGGGGAAGAGAGAGAGCGAGAGACGGGGGAAAGAGAGAGCGAGAGACGGGGGAAGAGAGAGCGAGAGACGGGGGGAAGTGAGAGCGAGAGACGGGGGGAAGTGAGAGAGCGAGAGACTGGGGGGGGAAGAGAGAGCGAGAGACTGGGGGGAAGAGAGAGCGAGAGACGGGGGAAGAGAGAGCGAGAGACGGGGGAAGAGAGAGCGAGAGACGGGGGGAAGAGAGAGCGAGAGACGGGGGAAGAGAGAGAGCGAGAGACGGGGGGAAGAGAGAGAGCGAGAGACTGGGGGGAAGAGAGAGAGCGAGAGACGGGGGAAGAGAGAGAGCGAGAGACTGGGGGGAAGAGAGAGCGAGAGACTGGGGGGAAGAGAGAGAGCGACTGGGGGGAAAGAGGGGGAGGGAGGGAAGGGGGAGGGGGAGGGAGGGAAGGGGGGAGTGGGAGGGAGGGAAGGGGGGGTAGGGAAGGGAGGGGGAGAGAAGGTGTGGGAGGGGAAGGGGGGGCCTGCTGTGTTTTTTCCCCCTTTTTTTTTCTCCCCCTCCCCCTCTTCCCCTACCCCTCCTCCCTCTCCCTACCCTCCTCCTCCCCCCCACTCCCTCCTCCTCTCCCCTCCTCCTCCTTCTTCACCCCTCCTCGCTCTTCATCCCCTCCCCCTCCTCGCTCTTCAACCCCTCCTCGCTCTTCACCCCCTCCCCCTCCTCGCTCTTCACCCCCTCCCCCTCCTCGCTCTCTCTCTCTCTCCCTCCCTCCCCCTCTCCCTCCCTCCCTCCTTTCCGGTACCAGAATGGAGTCAGTCTGACATTGGGAGGCCGGGTGCCCATCGCTCCGAAGCGAGCCCGGGGTTGCTCATGGTGAACGCGCCGGGCCTTTGGAACCGGTTGGCCGGGTGGCAGACGAATGCCTTTCGCTGCGGTGGGGGGGAAGAGAGAGACGCTGCCGCTCACCTGCTCTCTTCCCCCGGACTTTCGGGCTGCGCGGGGAAGAGAGGGAGAGAGAGAGAGACTGGGGGGTGGAGAGAGAGAGAGAGACGCCGAGGGCCTTCAGCAGGTTCGACAGGTTCCGGGAGAGAGAGAGACGCCGCCGCTCAGCTGCTCGCTTCCCTCTTCCCCCGGGCTTTCGGGCTGCGCGGGGAAGAGAGAGAGACTGGGGGGGAAAGTGAGATGCCGAGGGCCTTCAGCAGGTTCGACAGGTTCCGGGAGAGTGACGCCGCCCACCACTCAGCTGCTCGCTTCCCTCTTCCCCCGGGCTTTCGGGCTGCGCGGGGAAGAGAGAGAGACTGGGGGGGAAAGTGAGACGCCGAGGGCCTTCAGCAGGCTTGACAGGTTCCGGGCGCGCTGGGAATCCGCTGAACTCGAGGTCCAGGCTTCCTGCGCTGCTAGGCCGCGGCTCCGCGCATCCACTACAATAAAGAGAGATTCCTAAATATCAAAGTTCAGGTTTTTAAGCACCCCATAGCTAAGAAGACAGCTGCACAAAAGAACCTAACGGGGTACACACAGAAAGTGGAAAAAATAAACACACAGAAAGTGGGGGAAAAAATCGTTAGGCATCAAGATGGCAGACACTCGCCTCAGTTGAGAATGATTAGGCCCGCCCACACACGCACCGATTGGTCAACCGTCAGGTCACTGAAGTGTAGGATTGGTCAATCATCCTGTCAGTCGACTGTAGGATGGCCCGCCCGCGCACGCAATGAACCCGCCCCCGTGACGCAGCAATTGGTCGACCGTCGGGTTGCTCGACTGTATGATTGGTCAACCTTCACGTCACTCGATGCTAATGAGCGGAATTTTGAACGTTTTTTGGATACCGTCGGAACAATTTTTGTCCAACCAAAAAGTAAATACGCCTACAAGAGTCCCCTAATGATGAGCTTTCTTTTGATATAACATATGTGTAGGTACGCTCTATAACTTTTGATTGTATAGCCGGACAGAAAGACAGGCTGAGAGACATACCGTTTTATATATATAGACTAGCTGGAGTGCCCGGCGGTGCTGAGGCTTTTTCGAGGGCATGTTGTTGTTGGAAGAGAGCGGGAGAGCGACTGGGGGGAAGAGAGAGCGACGGGGGGGGGAAGGGGGAGAGGGGGGGGGAGGGAGGGAGTGAGGGGAGGGGGAAGGAGAGAGGGAAGGAGACAGTGAGGGAAGGAGGAAGAAACCAGGCAGCCCAGACTAAAGATGGCGCTGTTCGGGCCCACATTGAAGTTCCGCCATGATCAAAGATGGCGTCACGAGGAAATTGTTGTGCCGCCAGGTTCAAATATGGCGCTGTTGTTTCGCTACATTGAACTGCTGCCAGGATGAAAGATGGCTGGGCCCAGTTGCCGGGGTAACCCTCCTCCCCTCCCAATCTCCAGAGCCGGTTGCCGGGTTAACCCTTCCCCCCCCCCTTCCGAGCCCACGCCCCGCTCTCCCGAGAACCCCACCCCACCCCCGCCCGAGCCGGCAATGGCTCCGCGGAGCTCCGTGCCGCCCCACGCACTGACATGGCCCCGCCCTCCCGAGTTGGCTTCAAGCGAGCCGGCTTGAAGACCGCCGAGCGGGGAAGAGAGAGAGACGGGCGCAACCGCCCAGGAGACCCCGTGCTCCCGCCTGAGTCAGTGGACGCGGGAGCAACGAGACGGGGGGGACCTAGGAGAGGGGGGGGACCGAGGAGACGGGATAGGGAGACCGAAGGGTGGGGTGGGAGGAGCTTGCCACAAAACAATTGCCTAGGGTCCAGTATGGCTGGCAACAGACGCCCAGGCTTTGAGGCCTACCTGCAAAAACGGGGAAAGGTAGGAAAATTAATGAGATTAGATAGAAGATTTAGAAAGTAATTAACTTTTTTTTAAAACAATTTGTGTTTTAAAAGCAACTTTTTTTTTTAAAGACGCAGAAAGCGGGAAAAAGAAATGAAAAGTTTGGAATCAAGATGGCGGCGACTCACCTCGGTTCAGAACGATAAGGCCCGCCCACACACGCACCGATTGGTCGACCGTCAGGTCACCGAAGCGTAGGATTGGTCAATCGTCCCGTCACTCGACTCTAGGAGGGCCCGCCCGCACGCGCCAGGAACCCACCCCCGCCACGCAGCGATTGGTCGACCGTCGGGTCGCTCGACCGTACGATTGGTCGACCTCGACGTCACTCAATGCTAATGAGCGGAATTTTGAACGTTTTTTGGATACCGCGATGTTTGTCTCGCCGAAACGTAAATATGCTTACGACCGTTCTGGAATCGTAAGCTTTCTTTTGATGTAACACACATGTAGGTACGCTCTATAACTTGAGAGTGTATAGCCGGACAGACAGACAGACGGAATGACAGACAGAAGAACCGCTTTATATATATAGATAGATAGAAGATAGATAAGCTTTTGTAATCCGCTTTTATGTTCCTTGCAAGTTTACTCTCATACTCTATCTTTCCCCTCTTAATCAATCTCTTGGTCCTTTTTTGCTGAACTCTAAACTGCTCCCAATCCTCAGGCTTGTCACTTTTTCTGGCAACTTTATATGACTCCTCTTTCGATCTAAAACTATCCTTAATTTATTTTTTTAGTCATGGTTGGGCTGCTTTTCCTTTTGTGTTTTTGCGCCAGAAAGGAATGTATAACTTGCAATTCATACATTTGTTCCTTAAATGTTAGCCATTGCCTATCCACCGTCATGCCTTTTAATGAAGCTCCCCAATCTATCACAGCCAACTCACTCCTCATACCTTCGTAGTTTCCTTTGTTTAGATTTAGGGCCTTAGTTTCGGATTGGACTTCTTCACTTTCCATCTTAATGAAGAATTCTACCATGTTATGGTCACTCTTGCCTAAAGGACTCCACACAATAAGATTATTAATTGACCCCTTATGATTGCACAATACCCAATCTAGGATAGCCTGTTCCCTAGTTGGCTCCTCAACGTACTGGTCTAAAAAAAATCTCGTACACACTCCAGGAATTCATCCTGCACAGTATTGCTAATTTGGTTTGGCCAGTCTATGGCCTAGAAATTCACTAGCCTTCGCGCCGCTTTTGAGGCGCTAGAGGGACTAGCGCCAGTGTTATGGCCAGTTTAGAAATTCCCTGGGGCCCTAAATCGGCGTTGCACCGGTAGCGCTGCGCCGGCACCGATGACGTCATCGGTGTGCGCAGCGTCCCGGTTGCCGTGGTAACCCGCCCGAACTCCGAAATTGAGTTGCGGCCGCCTCGCCCGTGGCAGCCGCAAGCAACGTTCTGGCAGAGGTGCCTTACTCCAGTTTGCGCCGGCGCATTAAAGGCCCCGCGGCGGCCGGCCACTTTCCCGCCGGCCGCCTGCCCGCAGCTCCCTCCCCGGACTTCTCCCCGCCCCCCCCCCCCCCCGGAACAGATGCAAGCCCGGCACTTGTCCGAGGTGCCGGGCTCATTTTTAAGCTGATTTGCGCGGGCCGCGGCCGGGTGCAGGCAGCTCCTCCTTAACGGGAGGAGGAGGCCTGCACGTCCCCAGCCTGCCGCACCGCATCGGGTGCCGCAGCGCCGGAATTGCGGCGCGAAACGGCAGTTAGCGCCGATGTACCGCCGCAAAGACCCTTCAGTAGCGCCGGCAGCCGTTTGGGCACGGCGCCACTGAATTTTTGGCGCGCGCAGGGGACTTAGCGCCGGCACTAACTTCCGGCGCTAAAGCCCTGGCTAAGCCAAAACCCAATTTCTAGGCCCTAATGTAGATTAGTCACCCATGATTACTATAGTACCCTTGTTACATGCATCTCTAATTTCCTGTTTGATGCCATCCCCTACATTACCACTACTGTTTGGAGGCCTATAGACAACTCCCACCAATGTTTACTGCCCTTTGGTGCTTCTTAGCTCCACCCAGACTGATTCTACATCTTGATTTTCTGAGCCAATATCCTTTCTCACTATTGCACTGATTTCATCCTTTACTAACAACGCCACCCCACCTCCTTTTCCTTTTTGCCTGTCCTTCCTAAATATTGAATATCCTTGGATAATCAGCTCCCAGCCTTGGTCACCCTGCAGCCATGTCTCTGTAATCGCAATTATATTGTATCTGTTTACATCTATTTGTGCTGTTAATTCATTTACCTTTTTAAGAATGCTTTGTTCATTCAGATACAGTGCCTTTAGATTTGTCTTTTTAACATTTTTAGACATCTTAACATTTTTTTTGTACTATGTCCCTATTTGTCTTATTACCATTTTTTCTTACCCGGACCCTATTTGTTAATGCACTTCTTTGTTTGTACGCTCTGTCCCTTCCTGACACAATCTGGTTATCCTTACCCCAGTCACTTTCCTGCACTGCTTCTGTAGTGTATGTACCTTTAAGAGGAACTATGTTTTTGAAGCCCCTGTATACTGTAGTACCAGTAGTGACCACTCGGGTATATAAGCCTGTGTAGCGTCTTGTGTAGTTAGTTCACCTCCAGACTTTGTTCAGTAAACACTTGTTAAATCAACTCCTGCATTCCGTGTCTCCATTAACACACGGATCTAACAGTGGCGACGAGTTAGAAACGAACTTACCTGCAATTCGGCAGCACCTCAAGGGGATCGATTCCTCAGACGAAGGTCAAAGCCAGAAGCAAGAAAGAAAAAATAAATAAATAACTCGAAGAAACTCGAAAACGAGGGCCAGGCTTGGTCTCCAGTCTGTGGTTTCCCCAGCTAAACGGGCTGGTGGCAGGTAGTGCACTGATCCTTCCTGGGCTGCGGCGGGCTAGAGCTCGATCGGGTGGCTGTGCAACGGGGCCGGGCAGCGAGTCAGGAAGCAGAAGCAAAGAGAGAGAGAGGGTGGAGCACTCAGGGCGCGGCCGGTGCTGCGAATCAGGTCGGCGTTCGGACCGAGCAGAGGGAGGGGAAAGTCCCAGAGGGTCCGCTCCACGACGGGAACGGTTCTTCAATTACGGAGAGAATATTGAAATGATTTTTAAAAAAAATAGAAATACCGCGAAAAGCTGCAGGTCGCAACGGTAACCGCGGAGAACAGCGTTGGCAGCAGCGGCGGGAGGCACCATCTTAACTCGGCGGGGAAGAAAGAAAAGCGCGGGAAGCGCCATTTTAGATTTTCAAGATACCGAAGACTGGCAATATTACTGCTTTCAATAGTGATATAGAAGATTGGACCACATATGTGGAAAGAGTGGAGGTATATTGCAAGGCGAATGAAGTAGCAGATGATAAAAAGGCATCGGTACTTCTAAATCTGATGGACGCAAGGACATACGGGCTGTTACAAAACTTGATCACTCCAGCCAAACCAATGGACAAGAATTTTAATGAGATTGTTGATACCTTACAGGAGCACTTAAACCCAACACCGCTGCTGATAGCGGAACGATTCAAATTCTTCAGGAGGAATCAGCACAAGAATGAAAGTAACGCTGATTACCTCACCGAATTAAGAAAGCTGTCAAAGCACTGCCAATTCGGGGCAGGACTGGCAGATTCTCTACGAGACAAATTCGTCTGCGGTCTCCTAAGCGAAGGAACACAGAAAAGACTACTTTCTGAGAAAGATTTGACACTGGACAAGGCTTTCAGTGTGACTGTATCATACGAAGCAGCAGAAAGAGGAGCTGCAGAGATACAGCAAAAGCCACAGGACTTCGGCACCCATGAAATGACACGGGGTTTCGAGAGATGTTATCACTGCTGCAGATCCACCCATGACCAGAAGGACTGCTGGTTCAAGGACAAAGCATGCAGGCAATGCGGAAAGATGGGACACATTGCACGTGTATGCAGATCTGGAAAGAAATCCGCTGACAGTAAAAAGGTCAATAAGGAAAAGTACAGAAAGGTACAAATGATGACGGACAGTAGCTCCGAAGACCAGAAGAGCGATAGCGACTCCGGAAACAAGAGACTAAGTTGTCTCAAATTACATAATGTAATTGCCAAAGAAGATTACCAGACCATTTGGGTTACCCTCACGATAGCGGGGTCCCCAGTCAAAATGGAGCTAGATACAGGATCAGCTCTGACCGTCATGAGTCGACGGGATTACGAGCGGCTATTTCCGCATATACCTTTGAAAGACACATCCATTATCTTGAAGACATATACGGGGCAGAAAGTATACCCCAGAGGGAAAATAAGGGTGCCTGTTGTATACAACGACAAGGAAATACAGAAGTTGTATTTATACGTTCTGCAAGATGGTGGTCCACCGTTGTTGGGACGTGAATGGATCAGAAAGATACGTTTAGACTGGCACTCCATTCAGGCACTGACGGTGACCAGTAAGAAAAAAACCGATGATGACGTCATACCTGGACGATTAAAAGACATCTTGGCTAACGCCAAAGAAGTGTTTCAACAGGAACTAGGAACCCTGAAAGGCACCACCGCCTCAATAAAAGTGGAAGATGCGGCAATTCCCAAGTTTTTTAAGGCAAGGCCGGTGCCATACGCAATTCATCCAGCCGTCGAGGCAGAGCTGGAGAATTTGGAAAAAGCAGGCGTGTTATCCAAGGTAGATTGGAGCGAGTGGGCAACAGCCATCGTCCCGGTCATGAAGAAAACGTTGAATAATGATAAATCTGAAGAACAGAGAAAAGTTCGCATCTGTGGGGACTTCAAGGTGACTGTAAACCCGGTTCTTCACACGGTACAGTATCCTCTTCCGAGGATAGAAGATATTTTCGCCTCACTATCTGGAGGGAAATGTTTCACCAAAATTGACTTAGCACAGGCATATCTACAGGTGGAGGTTGAGGAGGCCTCTAAAAAGTATCTCACGATAAACACACACAAAGGCCTGTACCAGTACAATCGACTGGTTTTCGAAGTGGCATCAGCTCCGGCTATCTGGCAAAGAGCTATGGAGCAAGTCCTGCAAGGGATTCCGGGGACTCAATGCTACCTAGACGACATCCTTGTAACAGGAGAAAATGACAACAAGCACCTTGCCAACTTGGAGCAGGTGCTCACGAGGCTGAGAGAACGGGGCCTACGAGCAAATCGCCCCAAGTGCGAATTTTTCTAGAAACAAATATCATATTGTGGCCATATCATTAACGAAGAAGGGTTGCATAAGTCACCTGAAAAAATTGAAGCGGTCGTAAAGGCCCCAGCGCCTGAAAATGTCTCACAATTAAGGTCGTTCCTGGGATTAGTAAATTACTATCATAAATTTTTACCAAACTTGTCGACGGTTCTGCACCCGCTTAACGCACTGCTACAAACGGGAGTAGTTTGGAAATGGAGCAAAGACTGTAAACGTGCCTTCCATAAATGCAAAGGCTTGATCACGTCCAGGGAAGTGTTGGCTCATTACAACCCATCACTGCCAATCAGACTGGCGTGTGATGCATCCCCTTACGGCGTGGGAGCGGTATTATCGCATAGATTCTGTGATGGCTCGGAGCGGCCGATAGCTTTTGCGTCACGCTCATTGAACTCAGCTGAGCGCAACTATGCCCAGATCGACAGGGAGGCACTCAGCCTGGTGTGGGGGGTGAAGAAATTCAACCATTACCTACACAGACAAAAATTTACCTTGTTGACTGACCATCAACCCCTCGTCTCCATATTCAACCCTAAAAAGGGCGTTCCCATTATGATAGTGCAAAGGCTACAGAGGTGGTCCCTTTTCCTAGGGGCACACCAATATGACATAGAGTACAAAGGAACAAAACAGCATGGGAATGCTGACGGGTTATCGCGCCTACCGTTGCCAACGGTGGAAGAGGTGCCTACAGTGGACCCAGTGGAGATATTCCACTCGACCATAGTGGAATGTCTACCGGTGACAAATTCTACCATTGAAAAGGAAACGCGAAATGACCCGACTCTCACGAGTCTACGATTTAACGGTGAAGGGATGGCCAGCACATGGCGAACCACTGTTGCCAGCATTCTCGCAAAGAAGAGAACAGCTGTCAGTGTGCCGAGGAACCTTGATGTGCGGATCCAGAGTGGTGATTCCACCCAAACTCAAGGATAGACTGCTAAAGGGGCTTCACGAGGGGCATCTGGGTGGAGTGAAAATGAAGAACTTAGCCAGAGCGTTTGTGTGGTGGCCAGGTATCGATGGAGACATCGAAGAAATGACCAAGAGCTGTCTAGGATGCCAGAAGGTCCAAAACGCCCCACCACAAGCCCCTCTACATCCATGGGAGTGGCCCTCATCTCCATGGCAAAGGGTACATATCGACTTTGCTGGTCCATTTATGGACTCAATGTTCTTAATCGCGGTGGATGCACACTCCAAGTGGCCGGAGGTAATAAAGATGTCCTCCACCACCACGGAAAAAACCATCACAGTATTAAGGACCATATTTGCCAGGAATGGGCTGCCTGAACAGATCTGTTCTGATAATGGACCGCAATTTGTATCCGAAGAATTCAGGAAGTTCTTAAAAAACAATGGGGTTAAGCACTACACGTCCGCCCCATACCATCCCGCCACCAATGGATTGGCTGAAAGGTTTGTCCAGACCTTCAAGAAGGCCATAAAGGCCATGGGTAATGAAGACATAAATCTACAACATAAGGTAGATAACTTCTTGTTTGCGTATAGGAATGCAACACATGTGGTTACAAACCAAACCCCCGCCATGATGTTTTTCAATAGAAGACTTAGATGCCGGCTGGATTTGGTCAAGCCAAACGTCAGAAGGGACGTAGAGAACCGGCAATTTCAAAGCATGAATGAAAGGCCAACTAGAACCTTCCAGATAGGTCAACCAGTTTTGGCCCGGGACTACCGTACCGAGAAATGGCAGCCTGGAACTATTTGCACACGACTAGGACCGCTGATGTATACTGTGGACATTGGAGAAAGCATAATAAGGCGCCATGCTGACCAGATCATAGAGTCATCCGAAAAAGGACAACCTACACCACAACTCTATACGCCTAGTGATGAAGTAGAGATACCCATAGTATCTACCTCCGATCCGGTGATACTGGAACCAGATGAACCTGACACTGGCATTGAAGCCGAATCGACCTTGCCAAAAGAACCTACTACACCACCAAGGCGTTATCCGGACCGAGTCAGGAAGCTTCCAGAGAGTCTGAATTTGTAATTGATTAACTTCAGCAAATGTGTATATTATTGTTCTTGTAAAAATGTTATTTAATGATTACTTAAAATGTTATGTACTATTTATCTAAAAGGGGAGGAATTGTAGTGTATGTACCTTTAAGAGGAACTATGTTTTTGAAGCCCCTGTATACTGTAGTACCAGTAGTGACCACTCGGGTATATAAGCCTGTGTAGCGTTTTGTGTAGTTAGTTCACCTCCAGACTTTGTTCAGTAAACACTTGTTAAATCAACTCCTGCATTCCGTGTCTCCATTAACACACGGATCTAACAGCTTCCTTGTCTTTTCTCTTTAGCATTCTAGATTTCTCTCCACCGGGACCCTCCCCGCCCCCGCTTATTTAGTTTAAAGCCCTATCTACCTCCCTAGTTATTCAATTCGCTAGAACTCTGGTCCCAGCATGGTTCAGGTGTAGTCCGTCCCAACGGAACAGCTCTCTCTTTCCCCAGTACTGGTGCCAGTGCCCCACGAATAGAAACCCACTTCTCCAACACCAATCTTTGAGCCACGCATTCATCTCCCTGATCCTATTGACCCTATGCCAATTTGCTCGTGGCTCCGGTAATAACCAGAGATTATGACCTTTGTGGTTCTGCTTTTTAATTTAGTCCCTAGCTGCTCAAACTCTCTCAGCAGAACCTTTTTCTAAGTCCTACCTATGTCATTGGTACCTACGTGGACCACGGCAACTAGATCCTCCCCCTCCCACTCCAAGTTCTCCAGCCCGGAGGAGATGTCCTTTACCCCGGCACCGGGTAGGCAACATAGCCTTCGAGACTCACGCTCCTGGCTGCAGAGAAGAGTGTCTATCCCCCTAACTATACTGTCACCTACTACAACCACCTTCCTTTTTACTCCCCCTACTTGAACGGCTTCCTGTACCATGGTGCCATGGTCAGTTTGCTCGTCCGCCCCGCAGTCCCCGCACTTGTCCACAAGGGTTGCAAGAACCTTGAATCTATTGGACAAGTGCAGGGACTGAGGCTCCTGCAATACTACCTCCTGGATCCCAGTACCTGCCTCAGTCGCAGTCACACCCTCCTGTCCCTGACCACATGTCAATTCTAAAGCATTTAATCTAAGGGGTGTGGCTGCCTCCTGGAGCAAAAGGTCCAGGTAACTTTCTCCCTCCCTGATGTCTCACAATGTCTGCAGCTTGGACTCCAGCTCTTCAACTCGGAGCCGAAGTTCCTCGAGCCACAGACACTTACCACAGATGTCGTCGCCCACAATGTCTACAAGCTCCCACATATTGCAGCAGCAACACATCTCCTGTTCTCCCATTATTTTAGTTATTTAATTAATTAGTTTAGTGTTAATCAAATTATTTACCTCATTTAGTTCATTGAATTAAATTTAGTTATGTTATATGTTAATTTAAAATTTAGCCAACAGTCACTACCAATCACTTACCTGCTTTACCTGTGACGTCGCACTGCCGTTTTGTCTTGTTGATGCAGGTCTGCTGCTACTTTTATCCCCGTTCTCAGGCCTCGGTCTGCTCCCGCTCAGGTCCACCGCCGCTCTGCGGGAGAAGTTAGGAAAAGCAAGCACCTCCTTCCGCCACTTCACTGAACTCCCATACTTACCAAACTCCCAGTTGTTCACTCTGTGCTGGCTGCACTCACAGGCCCCTGTGTTTATACTGTTTGTAACTCAGATGAGTCAGCACTGCTCTGCTACTGTTTCAGGAACCAATTTAATCTAGTTAGCTAATTAACTAACTACAGCAGTTCTCCAGTAGGAGAGCTTCCTTGTTTGTCTCTGCTTAAGTTGTTTTTCTCTGCTTAAGCCTGAAGAAACTTAAACATTTAAAGTTTAAATTTTAACTTAAACAGTTGATCTTACTTAAGAGGTACTAGCAATTAACACTAGATTTTAAAAGAGATTAACCCTTAAAACTCCCACACTTATCAAACTCCCACTCGGACCTCACCGTCTTTGGCCTCTTGTATTGTTCCACGGAAGCTCAACGTAAACTCGAGGAACAGCACCTCATCTTCCGATTAGGCACTCTGCAGCCTTCCGGACTCAATATTGAGTTCAACAATTTCAGATCATAACCTCGGCCCCTATTACACATTTTTTCTTGTAATTTTTCCACTCTTTTCCCCCCCCCCCCCCCTTTTCTTTTGTTTCTCTTTCACACCTGGCAGCTATCTCTTGCCCTGCCAGTACACTTTACACCTAATCTCAGCCTATTACCATCTCGTCTAGCTCTTTTGTTTCTTTCACTTCTTTTGTCCGATCGCAGCCCTGCCTTCGACCTATTTTCTTTTCTTTCCAGTTTTGAAGAAGGGTTCGACCCGAAACATCAACTCAAATTTCTCTCCATGGATGTTGCCTGACCTGCTGAGTTTTTCCAGCATTTTCTGTTGTTATTTCCCAGTTGTTCACTCTGTGCTCACTGCACTCAGTGCTGGCTGCATTCACTCTTGTTACATGCGCCTCTAATTTCCTGATTTATACTCTGCCCTACTTTACAACTACTGTTTGGGGGCCTATAAACAACTCCTACCAATGTTTTCTGC
Organism: Somniosus microcephalus; assembly: GCF_052327205.1. Lineage (NCBI taxonomy): Eukaryota > Metazoa > Chordata > Chondrichthyes > Squaliformes > Somniosidae > Somniosus > Somniosus microcephalus. Next base: position 134,921,331 of record NC_141000.1, on the reverse strand, counting down.
CCCTTGTTGTTTCTTAGCTGCACTCAAACTGATTTTGGGAGCTAAGATCCTTTCTCGCTACTGTCTTTATCCCATCCTTTATTATCAGGGCTCCCCTCCTCCTTTTCCATTTTGCCTATCCCTTCTAAAAGTTATGTATCCTGGAATATTTAGTTCCCAACCTTGGCCAATTTGGAACCACGTCTCTGTTATGGCTATTAGATCGAACCTGTTAATTTCTATTAATCTAATTTTGTTGCGAATGCTTCGTGTATTCAGATATAGTGCCTTTAGCTTTGACTTATTTCTCTTTTTCCCTGATGTCACCTTAGTCACTGATGCCTTATTACCTTTGTTACTCTCTCTCCCTTCCTGACCCACTCTGCTTATTTTTACCCAAAACTCTACTCTGCTCTAGAGCCTTGACATTTCTATTGCTGCTTTTAAATTTACTCTTTCCTGAATCCTCTCGCATCCCCGCCCTTCATTAGTTTAAAGCCCTGTCTACTGCCCTAGTTATTCGGTTTGCCAGGACACTGGTCCCAGCCCGGTTTAAGTAGAGTCCATCCCAACAGAACAGCGCCCTCTTTCCCCAGTACTGGTGCCAGTGCCCCATGAACCAAAACCCCTTCCTCCCACACCACTCTTTGAGCCACGCATTTAAACCTCTAATCTGTTTGTCCCTATGCCAATTTGCACGTGGCTCAGGTAACAATCCAGAGATTATTACCTTTGGCCTAGTCTACTCAATCTGTCCTCAGTCTGGAATCAGTCTGGTGAACCTTCGTTGCACTCCCTCTATGGCAAGTATATCCTTCCTTAGGTAAGGAGACCAAAACTGTACACAATACTCCAGGAATAGTCTCACCAGGGCCCTATATGACGTCATCAGACCCACCCCATTTAATCGGGCCAGGAAATGGGCATGACTCTCAATTGGGTTCATTAAGCGAAAGTCGCTCTGAGCAGTGCGCTGCTCAGAACATCGTGTTTCGGACCCGCTATGCTGCCCGCACGCACCCAACCCGACGCAAAGGTGAAAATTCTGGCCCAAATTTGCGAACTGTCTGGTTCAGCCTCAGACAGTGGTCATGCTTCTGATCTGAAATTATTTAGCATTTTGACTAAGTTTTTTTTAAATCATAGAATGATACAACACAGAAGGTGGCCATTGTGCCTGTGCCGGCTCTTTGACAGACCTATCCAATTAGTTCCACTCCCCAGATCGTTCCCCATAGCCCTGAAAATTTTTCCCCTTCAAGTATTTTACCAGTTTATTTTTGAAAGTTACTATTGAATCTGCTTCCTCCACTTTTTCAGGCAGTGCATGCCAGATCACAACAACTCGCTGCATAAAAAGAAACACCTCATCGCGCCTCTGGTTCTTTTGCCAATTATCTTAAATTGGTGTCCTCTGGTTACTAACCCTTCTACCACTGGAAACAGTTTCTCCTTATTTACTATATCAAATTGCCCCTCCTCATTCTTCCTACTAAAATTTATCACTTCAAACTTCTTTGCAATGAATTTCATCTGCCCACTTCAGCAGTCATAGAGTTATACAGCACAGAATGAGGCCCTTCAGCCCATCGTGTCCGTGCCGGCCATCAAGCCCTGTCTATTCTAATCCCATTTTCCAGCACTTGGTCCGTAGCCTTGTATGCTATGGCATTTGAAGTGCTCATCTAAATGCTTCTTGAATGTTGTGAGGGTTCCTGCCTCTACCACCCTTTCAGGCAGTGAGTTCCAGATTCCAACCACCCTCTGGGTGAAAAAGTTTTCCCTCAAATCCCCTCTAAACCTCCTGCCCCTTACCTTGAAACTATGCCCCCTGGTTATTGACCCCTCTACTAAGGGGAAAAGTTCCTTTCTGTCTACCCTATCTATGCCCCTCATAATTTTGTACACCTCAATCAGGTCCCCCCTCAGCCTTCTCTGCTCTAAGGAAAACAACCCCAGCCTGTCCAGTCTCTCTTCATAGCTGAAGCGCTCCAGCCCAGGTAACATCCTAGTGAATCTCCTCTGCGCCCTCTCCAATGCAATCACATCCCTCCTATAGTGAGGTGACCAAAACTGCACACAGTATTCCAGCTGTGGCCTAACTAGTGTTTTGTACAGCTCCATCATAACCTCCCTGCTCTTATATTCTATGCCTCGGCTAATGAAGGCAAGTATCCCATATGCCTTTTTAACCACCTTATCTACCTGCCCTGCTGCCTTCAGGGATCTATGTACATGCACACCAAGGTCCCTCTGATCCTCTGTCCTTCCTAGGATCCTACCATTCATTGTGTATTCCCTTGCCTTGTTAGTCCTCCCAAAATGCATCACCTCACACTTTTCAGGGTTAAATTTCATTTGCCACTGTTCTGCCCATCTAACCAACCCGCTTATATCGTCCTGTAGCCTGAGGCTTCTCTCCTCGCTATTTACCACTCCACCAATTTTCGTGTCTTCTGCGAACTTACTGATCATACCTCCTACATTCATATCTTAATCATTAATGTACACTACAAACAGCAAAGGACCCAGCACCGATCCCTGCGGTACACAGCTGGACACAGGCTTCCAGTCACAAAAACAACCTTCGACCATCACCCTCTGCCTCCTGCCACTAAGCCAATTTTGGATCCAATGTGCCAAATTGCCCTGGATCCCATGGGCTCTTACCTTCTTGACCAGTCTCCCATGTGGGACTTTGTCAAAAGCCTTACTGAAGTCCATGTAGACTGCATCAACTGCACTACCCTCATCCACACACCTAGTCACCCCCTCGAAAAATTCAATCTACTAATTGGTCAGACATGATCTCCCCCTGACAAAGCCATGCTGACTATCCCTGATTAATCCCTGCCTCTCCAAGTGGAGACTAATTCTGTCCCTCAGAATTTTTTCCAATAATTTCCCTACCACTGATGTTAGGCTCACTGGCCTGTAATTCCCTGGTTTATCCCTACTACCCTTCTTGAACAATGGTACTACGTTAGCTGTCCTCCAGTCCTCTGGCACCTCCCCTGTGGCCAGAGAGGTTCTGAAAATTTGTGTCAGAGCCCCTGCAATTTCCTCCCTTGCATCACACAGCAGCCTGGGATACATCCCGTCAGAGCCTGGGGATTTATCCACTTTTAAGCCCACTAAAACCGCTAGTTCCTTCTCCCTCTCAATACTAATTTGTTCAAGTATATCACAATCCCCCTGCCTGATTTCTATGCCTACATCGTCCTTCTGCATAGTGAACACAGATGCAAAATATTCATTTAAAACCTCACCTACATCTTATATAGACAAAGACTAAAAATGATTATAACGGAATTCTTCATTTGAAATGGTACATTGAAACTTCAATTAAATTAAATATTGAAGTTCTCCCTTACCAAGAATGTACTTGTGATTCTCTAAGGGTGAAATTGGCCTTTAGCGGTTGATGCATAACCGGCAATAGCGTATCATTGACACCCGCACAATTATCTTTTGCATTGCTGATTCACTATTACCTGTTTTACGCTACCACCGAAGCCAGTTTCACTCTCTCTAGCATGCTTACTTTACTTGGGGATTATAAATAAATGTTTAAAGGTCGGTATCCTGTGTGGGTGTAGAAAATAAGCAGTAGCAAATGGAGAAGCCAAAACCTCTTTGTGCTGCGCTGGATTATTACTTCCTGCTGAAATTACTTTCAATATTTTTCTTTATGAAGGAAAAATTGGCATCGAGGCTCCAATTGAATGAAGCAAGACAGCAGCTGCTCCAACAAGCTGAATACTGCACAGAAATGGGTGCTGCAGTCTGCACTCTGCTTTGGGGTGTTTCCAGCAACGAGGAATCTGTTAAATTTATCCTTGGAGGAGTAGGTTGTATTGGAACTTTATACTCGCTTTCTGTGGCCATGCGAGGCCAGGTGGTTGGGCGGCAAACCTCAAACTCATTCAAAGCTTTGTTTATTTTTAATAATGACATGTATTAAATTGGGTCACATTTTTAAATCTCGGGCTGATCTGATTGCAAACATTTGTCCAGGAGGAGGAATCAGTAACCGAGAGCTGTGAGCAGTAGTTGACTACAGGGGCCATAGACAAACACAAGCTGTCCTAAAACTAGTGGGGGTTAAATTCAGGTGTGCCCACTTCTAGGCGCCCCCCCAGCGCAGTATTACTCCCCAGCGCACAAATGGTGAGGTCGGAGAAGCCCTGGATATTGTGCCTCGGGTCTCATTATAATGAGGAGGATGCTGCGGGAGGAGGCAGGTGCTCCAAGTTTGGACCATGGCTAGTGGAGCGGCCACAGGTAGGTGCTTAAGCTCAGAACCAGGGGGACCGGGTGAGTCGGGATCAGGCCCCGTGTGAGTCGGGATTGAGGGGGGCCGAGCGATTCAGGATCCGGGAGGGGGGGTGCGGGCGAGTTGGGGTCAGGTTCGGGCGGGGGGGAGTCAGGATCGGGGGGGGCCTGGGCGAGTAGAGATCGGGCCCCAGGTGAGTCGGAATCGGGGGGGGGGGGTGCGGGCGAATCGGGATCAGGGGGGGCAAGCGAGTCGGGATTGGGAGGGGTGGGGGCAGGGCGAGTCGGGATCAAGGGTGAGCCTGACGAGCCGGGATCGAGGGAGACCGGGCGAGTAGTGGTCAGGGGCTTGAGCTGGGGGTCGGGGGGGACCAGGATGGAGAGGTCGAAGGTTGGAGATCTGTGGACCGGGGTTGGAGGTCGGGTAGCGGATTGTGATGAGTACTTAGCGCTTTTTTATTTAACCCATGTTTTGGGTTGGTTTTCCTGGTGCTGACGGCCTCGGGGCAAAGCAATGTTGCTGGATATCTGAAACAGATTACACAGTCATTCATCTTCTCTTCAGTGCTTGGATGCCTTGGATATGAATTTGCTTACCGTTTATTGCACTGCCTCCCATATCTGGATATCTCTGCCATCAGGCTGGGATGGTGCCCTCAAGGGCTGACCCTGCTCCAATTTGTGGGGTCAGTAGGAGGACACCTAATCATCGTGACCACTATCTAAGGGGGGGGGGCAGAAGCCCAGATCTCCCCCCTCCTTCCCATCCGCCAGAGATCTCATACACCCCCTCCCCACTCTTTCCCCTCCTTCCCACTTCCGCCTGTCCACCTCCATCCCTCCCCTCTCTCTCCCCCACCCGCCAGAGACCTCAAAAACCCCCTTCCCCCATCTCCTCCCCTGCTCCACCTCTCCAACCCCTCTCCCTCCCAGCCGCCAGAGACCTCATACACCCCTCTTCCCCCTATCCCTCTTCCCCCCCCCCCCTGCCCCCTTCCCCTTCCCTCCTTTTGGGTTTTTGAGTTTAACCGTGCACCTGCCCCTTGCCTGAAGTTGCTGTACCATTTGCGCATAAATAACGACGAGCGCCATTAGTCTCACTGTTATTTTGACAGCAATTTCTTGCCCATTTTTTCAAATTGCAGATTGTATGTAGATGATGGAAAGAAAGAATTTGAAGGGCAAGATTGTTTCATATATTCTTTTGTTACTGTGTTTGCACATGGGGCATTTCGCTCCAAAACTGAGCCTGCGTTACTGTAAATCTTTGTTACTGCAGGCGAGAGAGGCAGCAGCGCCCAGGCAGCTTGTGTACATGCCCATGTCTGTTCCCAGCCTCCAAGGGTGAAACCTTTGCTTGAGTCTTGAGATGAAATTGATTTATTAAGCGATTGCTGATAAATTTGTTTCACCACAAGTACCATAATTCAAGTAGTGTCATTCAGAAATTTATATTCTGCATTTATGGCATATGCTTCTTAGAACTAACCATAGAATTTTATTAATAGTTTTAAATCCTTGGGCAATGTCAAAATATGTTTGTGTTGTCTGTATATTAAGTATTTTAGTTATGAACAGGAACTTTTTTAAATTAATCAATAGAGCAAAGCAGAAAAGTTTTTCGGTATTGTGGGACAGACAATAGAAAGTTTTGTGAAATCTCTAGATGGAAGCATCAAGGAACAGCAGAATCTGGATTCAGATGAAAACCAGTTTGTTCTGGCATTGGCAGGAATTGTAACAAGTAAGTCTCGAGTTCCTGGTTAAAATAAATGTTTGTGTTCTATATAGCATTCCTAATTCCTTTGCCAATTTCTCACTTCCTTTTCAGCATATATATTAATGCACACAAGCCCTGAAATTCCTACCTGGTTTGGCACAGAAATTTGCTCCCTAACATTACCCATCTACACCTCTGCTTCCACTTATCTGCTGCTGTAACCCTCATCCATGATTTTATTACCCCCCCCCCCAGACTCGAGCATTCCAATGGCCGGCCTTCCATGTTCCATCCTGAGCTCATCCAAAACTCTGCTGCCTGTATCTAAAACCCATACAGCTGCGACCTAGGCATCAAATTCAGACACGGCGAAGGCACACCCAGCCGAGTTGACCCTGCAAAGTCCTCCTCACTCACAACTGGGCACTGGTGCCAAAGTTAGAGAGCTGTCCTGCAAATGACATACCTATCAGCCAATGTCCCAGACTTCTCTATCACCATCCTTGGGTATATCCTTTCCCACCAGCAAGGCAGACCCATCAGAGCAGGGGACACAGTGGAATATAGTCGGGGGGAGTTGTCCTGGGAGTCCTTAATATTGACTCAAGCCCCCATGAAGTCTCATGGCTTCAGGTCAAAAATGGACAAGGAAACCCCCTACTGCTAACCAATTTCCTCCTTCTCTTGGCCGATGAATCAGTACTCCATGTTGAACACCACTGTGGGTAGCTTCACTCATATATAGGGAACGGTAGCGTAGTGGGAATGTCAGTGGGCTAGTAATCCAGTAGGTGTGAGTTCAAATCTCACCACGGCAGCTGGGAAATTTAAATTCAGTTAATTAAATAAATCTGGATTTATCAGTAATGGTAACCATGAAACTTTCGGATTGTCGTAAAAACGAATGGAAGGAAACCTGCCGTCCTTACCTGGTCTGGCCTATATGTGACTCCAGACCCACAGCAATGTGGTTGACTCTTAACTGCTCTCTGAAATGGCCCAGCAAGTCATTCAGTTGTAACAAACCGCTACGAAACAAAATAATAAGAATGAAACCGGACGGACCACCTGGCGTTGACCACGGCAGTGGCACACCCAGCCCAGTCGACCCTGCAAAGTCCTCCTCACCAACATCTGGGGACTTATGCCAAAATTGGGAGAGCTGTCCCACAGACTAGTCAAGCAACAGCCTCACAGAGTCATAACTTTCAGCCAATATCCCAAACTCCTCCATCATCGTCCAGGGGTGGTGGCACAGTGGTATATAGCCAGGAAGGAGTGGCCCTGAGAGTTCTTAATATTAACTCCAGACCCCATGAAGTCTCATGGCTTCAGGTCAAGCATGGGCAAGGAAACCTCCTGCTGATTGCCACCTACCACCCTCCCTCAGCTGATGAATCAGTACTCAGTCGAGATGGAGAGTAAGGAAATTGAATCAGAGACTAAGGTCCAGAACTTAAATAAAGGGAATTACGAGGGTATGAGACGGGAATTGGGTAAGATTGATTGGGTGGTGTTTCTGGGGGGATTGACAGTGGAGAGACAATGGCAAGCATTCAAAGATAGAATGGAAGAATTCCAGAACATGTTTATACCGGTTTGGCATAAAAATAAACCTAAAAAGGTGACTCAACCGTGGATAACGAGGGAAATTAGGGACAGCATAAAATCAAAAAAAAGGGCATATCAACTGGCAAAAAAAAGCACCAGACCGGAAGATTGGGGGCAGTACAAGATACAGCAAAAGAGGACAAAGGGATTAATCAGGAAGGGGAAAATAGAATACGAAAGTAAACTTGCAGCAAACATAAAGACAGACTGCAAAAGCTTTTATCGGTATATCAGGAGGAAAAGACTGGTAAAATCCCAAGTCGGTCCCTTGCAGTCCGATTCGGGAGAATATATAATGGAGAATAAGGAAATGGCAGACCAATTAAACTCATACTTTGGTTCTGTATTCACAAAGGAGGACACAAATAACCTCCCAGGAATATCGGCAAACATAGGGACTAATGAGAGGGAGGAGCTGACAGAAATTAGTATCTCTAGGGATATGGTGTTGGGTAAGTTGAGGGGACTGAAGGCCGACAAATCCCCGGGGCCTGATAAACTACATCCTAGGGTACTTAAGGAGGTGGCCCTGGAGATAGCAGATGCTCTAAGGATCATCTTCCGGAACTCCATTGACTCGGGAACAGTACCCGTGGATTGGAGGGTAGCTAATGTTACCCCAATATTTAAAAAGGGGGGTAGAGAGAAAGCAGGGAATTATAGACCAGTAAGCCTTACATCGGTTGTGGGCAAAATGCTAGAGTCCATTATTAAGGATAAAATAGCGGAGCACTTGACAAATGGGGAAAGGATCGGACAGAGTCAACATGGATTTACAAAGGGTAAATCGTGTTTGACTAATCTGCTGGAATTTTTTGAGGAAGTAACTGGTAAAATAGATGGGGGAGAGCCAGTGGATGTGGTGTACCTTGACTTCCAGAAAGCCTTCGATAAGGTTCCACACAAAAGATTATCATGCAAAATTAAGGCTCATGGGATTGGGGGCAAAGTATTAACGTGGATAGAGAACTGGCTGGCGGATAGAAAACAGAGAGTTGGAATAAACGGCTCGTTTTCGGAGTGGCAGGCAGTGACCAGCGGGGTGCCGCAAGGATCTGTCCTGGGACCCCAGCTGTTCACAATATATATAAATGATCTGGATCAGGGAATTGGATGCAATATTTCCAAATTCGCTGACGACACTAAACTAGGAGGAGGGGTGGGCTCTGATGAGGATGTCAGGAGGCTACAGTGCGATTTGGACAGGTTGGGGGAATGGGCAGATACGTGGCAGATGCACTATAATGTGGATAAATGCGAGGTTATCCACTTTGGGGGTAAAAACAGGAGGGTAGATTATTATCTAAATGGCAATAGATTGGGAGATGGGGAAGTGCAGAGGGACCTGGGTGTTCTTGTGCACCAGTCACTGAAGGAGAGCATGCAGGTGCAACAGGCGATCAAGAAGGCAAATGGTATGTTGGCCTTCATATCAAGGGGGTTCGAGTATAGGAATAGGGATACCTTACTACAGCTGTACAAGGTGCTGGTGAGACCGCATCTGGAGTATTGTGTACAGTTTTGGTCGCCCCATCTGCGGAAGGATGTTCTTGCCATGGAAAGAGTGCAACGGCGATTCACCAGGCTGATACCTGGAATGGCGGGAATGACCTACGAAGAGAGATTAAATAGTTTGGGCTTGTACTCACTGGAGTTTAGAAGATTGAGAGGGGATCTCATCGAAACATATAAAATTATGGCAGGCCTGGACAGGCTGAATTCAGAGAGAATGTTTCCAATGGCCGGGGAGCACAGAACCAGGGGCCACAGTCTAAAAATAGCGGGCAAATCATTTAAAACAGAGATGAGGAAGAATTTCTTCACTCAAAGAGTGGTGAGCCTGTGGAATTCCCTGCCACAGAGGGCTGTGAAGGCTAATTCAATAAATATTTTCAAGAGAGAATTGGATATATTTCTGAAGGCTAAGGGGATTAAGGGTTACGGAGAAAAGGCGGGGACGGGGTACTGAACTGGTAAGATCAGCTATGATCTCAGACGAAGATCAGCCATGATCTCATTGAATGGCGGAGCAGGCTCGAAGGGCCGAATGGCCTACTCCTGTTCCTATCTCTATGTTTTCTATGTTACTCATAAGAAATAAAGCAGGAATAGGCCACTTGGCCCCTCGAGTCTGCTCTGCCATTCCATAAGATCATGGCTGATCTTGGGCTCAAAGCCACTTCCCCACCCACTCCCCATAACCCTTCACTCCCTTATCTTGCAAAAATCTGTCTATCTCTACCTTAAATGTATTTAATGACCCAGCCTCCACAGATCTCTGGGGCAGAGAATTCCACAGATTTACGACCCTCTGAGAGAAAAAATTCCTCCTCATCTCAGTTCTAAAAGGGTGACCCTTTATTCTAAAACTGTGCCCCCACGTTCTAGATTACCCCACGAGGGGAAACATCCTCTCTGCATCTACCTTGTCATGCCCCCTCAGTATCTTATATGTTTCAATAAGATCACCTCTCATTCTTCTAAATTCCGATGAGTATAGGCCCAGCCTGCTCAACCTTTCCTCATAAGTCAACCCCCTCATCTCTGGAATTAACCTAGTGAATCGTCTCTGAACTGCCTCCAATGCAAGTATATCCTTCCTTAAATAAGGAGACCAAAACTGTACGCAGTACTCAAGGTGTGGTCTCACCAATACCCTGTACAGTTGTAGCAGGACTTCCCTGCTTTTATACTTTAACCCCTTTGAAATAAAGGCCAACATTCCATTTGCCTTTTTGATTATTTGCTGTACCTGCATGCTAACCTTTTGTGTTTCATGCACAAGGACCCCCAGGTCCCTCTGAACTGTAGCATTTTGTAATCTCTTGAACACCACTTGGAAGAAGCACTGAGAGTAGCAAGGGCACAGAATGTACTCTGGGTGGGGGACTTCAATGTCTATCACCAAGCATAGCTCGGTAGCACCACTACTGACCGAGCTGGCCGAGTCCTGAAGGACATAACTGCCAGGCTGGGCCTGCGACAGTTGGTGAGAGAACCAACACGAGGGAAAAACCTACTTGACCTAGTCCTCACCAATCTACCTGTCGCAGATACACCTATCCAACAAGAGAGAGTCTAACCACCTCCCCTTGACATTCAGCGGCATTACCATTGCCGAATCCCCCACCATCAACATCCTGGGGGGTCACCATTGACCAGAAACTTAACTAGACCAGCCACATAAATACTGTGACAACAAGAGCAGGTCAGAGGCTAGGTATTCTGCAGCGAGTGTCTCACCTCCTGACTCCCCAAAGCCTTTCCACCATCTACAAGGCACAAGTATGGAGTGTGATGGAATACTCTCCACTTGCCTGGATGAGTGCAGCTCCAACAACACTCAAGAAGCTCGACAACATCCAGGACAAAGCATCCCACTTGATTGGCACCCCATCCACCACCTTAAACATTCACTCCCTCCACCAACGGTGTACTGTGGCTGCTGTGTGTACCATCTACAAGATGCACTGCAGCAATTCACCAAGGCTTTTTCGACAGCACCTCCCAAACCCTCGGCCTCTACCACCTGGAAGAAAAGGGCAGCAGGCGCATGGGAACACCACCACCTCCAAGTTCCCCTCCAAGTTACACACCATCCTGACTTAGAAGTATCTCGCCGATCCTTCATCGTCGCTGGGTCAAAATCCTGGAACTCCCTCCCTAACAGCACTGTGGGAGTACCTTCACCACATGGACTGCAGTGGTTCAAGAAGGCGGCTCACCACCACCTTCTCAAGGGCAATTAAAGATGGGCAATAAATGCTGGCCTTGCCAGCGATGCCCACATCCCATAAACGAATTTTAAAAATATATATTCTGAGTGCGGGGACTTCAGTGTCCATCACCAAGAGTAGCTCAGTAGCACCTACACTGACAGAGCTGGCCAAGTCCTGAAGGACATAGCTGCCAGACTGGGATTCCAGCATTAGACGAGCGAATCAACATAAGGATAAATTACCTGACATTGTCCTCATCAATTAACCTGTCACAGATGCATCTGTCCATGACAGTATTGGTAGGAGTGACCACCACACAGTTCTTGTGGAGCAAGTCCTGTCTTCACACTGAGGACACACTCCATCGTGTCGTGAAGTACTACCACCGTGTTAAATGGGATATATTCAGAACAGATTCAGCAGTGCAAAAGACAAGGCTGAAGCATTCAGAACCATCTTCATCCAGAAGTGCCAAGTGGATGATCCTTCTCTGCCTCCTCCTGAGGTCCCCACCATCACAGATGCCAGTCATCAGAAAATTAGATTCACTCCACGTCATAAGAACATAAGCAATATGAGCAGGAATAGGCTATTCGGCCCCTCGAGCCTGCTCCGCCATTCAATAAGATCATGGCTGATCTGATCTTGGCCCCAACTCCACTTTTCTGCCTGTTTCCCATACCCCTTGACTCCCCTGTAGTTCAAATATCTGTCTATCTCAGCCTTGAATATATTCACTGACTCCGTCTCCACAGCTCTCTGGGGTAGAGAATTCCAAAGATTCACGACCCTCTGAGAGAAGAAATTCCTCCTCATCTCCGTCTTAAATGGGCGACCCCTTATTCTGAAACAATGCCCCCTAGTTCTAGATACCCCCACTAGGGGAAACATCCTCTCAGCATCCACCTTGTCAAGCCCCCTCAGAATCTTATATGTTTCAATAAGATCACCTCTCATTCTTCTAAACTCCAATGAGTATCGGCCCAACCTGCTCAACCTTTCCTCATAAGTCAACCCCTTCTTGGGGCTTGGGGCTCTACCATTCAATTTCCAGCACAGGGGTGCTAACTTTTTTGGGACGCTACTTTTAGTGCCCCGGCGAAGTTAGCGCCCCAATTTTTCCCCCTTTGTATCCTTCTCACAACTTGTTTTCCCACCTATCTTGGTATCGTCAGCAAATTTGGCTACAGTACACTCGGTCCCTTCATCCAAGTTATTAATATAGATTGTTAATAGTTGAGGCCCCAGCAGTGATCCCTGTGGCACCCTACTAGTTACAGTTTGCCAACCTGAAAATGACCCATTTATCCTGACTCTGTTTTCTGTCAGTTAGCCAATCTTCTATCCAGGCTAATATATTACTGTTATGTCCGTGTATAATCAGACACAGACTGCGGAGAACGGTACAAACGGTGTTTACTCAACGTGGCTCAGACTGCAACTGAACTGTACAGATTACTACTCAACGTTATATACAGGTGTGGTCACTGCCGGTACTACAGTATACATGAGCTGTAAAAAGTAGTTCTCCCTCTTAAAGGTACATACATTACAATTACCCCCCCAACACCATGAGCTCTTATCTTGTGCAGCAACCTTTTATGTGGCACCTTATCGAATGCCTTTTGGAAATCCAAATACACGACATCTACTGATTCCCCTTTAACCACCCTGCTCATTACGTCCTCAAAGAACTCTAATAAATTTGTCAAACACGATTTCCCTTTCATAAAACCATGTTGACTCTGCTTGATTGTATTATGATTTTCTAAATGTCTTGCTACTACTTCCTCAGTAATGATTCCAGCATTTTCCCAATGTCAGATGTTAGACTAACTGGCCTATAGTTTCCTGCTTTCTGTCTCCCTCCTTTCTTGAATAGGGGCGTTACATTTGCGGTTTACCAATCCGCTGGGACCTTTCCAGAATCTAGGGAATTTTGGAAGATTACAACCAATGCATCCGCTATCTCTGCAGCCACTTCTTTTAAGACCCTATGATATCAAGAAATGGCTGAGTGCACCGGTCCTGACAACATCTCGGCTGTAGTGCTGAAGACATGGCTCCAGAACCAGCCAAGCACTTAGCTAAGCTGTTCCAGTACAAGTACAACACTGGCATCGACCCAACAATGTGGAAGATTGCCCAACTATGTCCTGTCCACTTAAAGCAGGACAAATCCAAACCGGCCAATTGCCAATTACTGTCCAATCAGCCTAATCTCAATCCTCAACAAAGTAATGGAAGGAGTCGTGCTATCAAGCGGCACTTGCTCATCAATAACCTGCTCAGCAATGCTCGGTTTGGGTTCTGCCAGGACCACTCTGCTCCAGACTTCATTACTGAAATGTGGACATAACCTGAATCCCAGAGGTGGGATGATAGCGACTGCCCGTGACATTAAGGTAACATTTGACTGAGTGTGACACCAAGGAACCCTCGTAAAATTGAAGTTAATAAGGATCAGGGGGAAACTCCACTGGCTGGAGTCATACCAACACAAAAAAGATGGTTATAGTTGTTGGAGGCCAATCACCTCAGCCCCAGGACATTGCTTCAGGAGTTCCTCAGGGCAGCATCTTAGGCCCAACAATCTTCAGCTGCTTCTTCAATAACCTTCCCTCCATCATGTGCTTTAACCTTCTCTGCTCTAAGAACAACAATCCCAGCTTCACTACTCTCCACATAACTGATGTGACTCATCCCAATTTTATTCTCTGATTTGGGCATCTTAACCTGCTTTTTGTGATTGTGCTGTCTGAACTTTGTTGAGGCTGTCTGAAAGTTGCAGTCATAAACCCCAAATTTCTGGCCCAGGAAGGGTGGACAGCCTGATTTCTACCTGGTGGAGGGGGCCAGAAATGTGGAGTTGAACTTGGTTCTCCTAGGGTTCTGCCCCATTTGCTGCGGCAAATTCAAATTTCAGTGGGGGAGTCATTGTACAGATCTTCTACTTCCTCCCCTACATCAAGGAGGTGTGTCTCGGGGAGTTCCTGGGCTTCCACAGGAAATTCCGCATGTTAGGTGCAGCAGAATCTACGCCTGCTAACAGCAGGCACAGGTTCTGTTATGGGCCTAGTGAAGGCCCCAACCTTTGCTAGAGTAGGTAAATCTGTAGCTTATCAGAAGAACATTAGAAATAGGAGGAGGAGGAGGCCATACGGCCCCTTGAGCCTGCTCCTCCATTCAATAAGATCATGGCTGATCTTCGACCTAAACTCTACTTTCCTGCCCGATCCCCTTATCCTTTGATTCCCTTAGTATCGCCTATTAAGGGAATCAAGGGATATGGGGATAGTGCAGGAAAGTGGAGATGAGGAAGAAGATCAGCCATGATCTTATTGAATGGCGGAGCAGGCTCAAGGGACCAAATGGCCTACTCCTGTTCCTATTTCTTATGTTCTTAATGGCCGACTTCTTACCCTGAGACTGTGACCCCTTGTTCTAGACTCTACAGCCAGGAGAAACGGCATCTCAGCATCTACGCTGTCAAGCCCTGTAAGAGTTTTATACGTTTGAATGAGTTCACCTCTCATTCTTCTAAACTCCAGAGAGTATAGGCCCTTTCTACTCAATCTCTCCTCATAAGACAGCCCTCTCATCCCAGGAATCAATCTAAGGAACCTTCATTGCACCCCTCTAAGGCAAGTATATCCTTTCTTGGGTAAGGAGACCAAAATTGTACACAGTACTCCAGGTGTGGTCTCACCAAAACCCTATATAATTGCAGTAAGACGTCTTTACTCTTATACTCCAACCGCCTTGTAATAAAGGCCAACATACCATTTGCTTTCCTAATTGCTTGCTGTACCTGCATGTTAACTTTCTGTGATTTGTGTACAAGGACACCCAGATCCCTCAGAATACCAACGTTGACTAGTCTCTCACCTTTTAAAAAATATTGTGCTTTTCTGTTCTTCCTAGCAAAGAGGATAATTTCACATTTCCCCACATTATACTCCATCTGCCACCTTCTTGCTCACTCGCTAACCCTGGCTATATCCCTTTGCAGCCTCTTTGCATCTTCCTCACAGCTTACTTTCCCAACTAGCTTTGTATCGTCAATAAACTTGGATACATTAAATTCAGTCCCCTCCTCTAAGTCATTGATATAGATTGTAAATAGCTGAGGCCCAAGCACTGACCCTTGCGGTACCCCACTAGTTACAGCCAACACGAAAATGACCCGTTTATTCCTACTCTCTGTTATTACCCTCAATCCTATGAGCCCTAACCTTGTATAACAACTTCTTGTGTGGCACCTTATCAAATGCCTTTTGAAAATCCAAATATATCAAATCCACTGGTTCCCCCTGATCTACCCTGCCAATTACACCCTCAAAAAGACTCTAGATTTGTCAAACATGATTTCCCTTTCATAAAACCATGTAGACTCTGCCTAATCATATTATGATTTTTTAAGTACTCTGTTACCAGTCAGGCTCATTTCCCCGCTCTATCCCCGTAGCCCTGCAAGTTTATTTCCCTCAAGTGCCTATCCAGTCTCCCATTGAAAACATTGAGTGTCTCCGCTTCCACCACTTCCGTCGGCAGCGAATTCCAGGTCATCACCACTCGCTGCATAAAAAAGCTTTTCCTCACATCCCTCCTGTATCTATTGCCCAAAACCTTAAATCTGTGTCCCCAAGTCCTTGTACCATCAACTAGTGGGAACAGCCTTTCCCCGTCTAGCCTATCCAAACCCGTCATAATCTTGTACACCTCTATCAAATCACCCCTCAATCTCCTTTGCTCTAATGAAAACAAATCCAGCTTCTCCAACCTGTCCTTGTAGCAAAGATCCCCCATCCCCGGAACCATTCTGGTAAATTTCGTCTGCACCCCCTCAAGGGCCTTCACATCCTTCCTAAAGTGTAGTGACCAGAACTGGACGCAATACTCCAGCCGCCGCTCAAGCCCCGAAACCCGGAGCTCGAGTTGCTGTAGCTGGCGACACTTCCCGCACATGTGGTCGTCCACGCTACGCGAAGCGTCCAGGACTTCCCACATGGCACAGGATGCGCACTCCACGGGACTCTATTTAATACTAAGAACTAATCCAGCAGAAATAAACTTATAAACTTAAAAAAAATACACTCACCAGCTACTCACCAAACAGCTCCTTCCCTTGTGCCGACGTCACTTTTTTTACTCTGACGTCACTTTTTCAAAAACTGCCTCTTGAGTTGCTGCCGCTCCTTTTATCTGCTCCGCTCTCGCTGTGCTCCCTCTAGGTCTGTTCCTTCCGGTCTCAGGCTCCTGCCGCTCGAGACTGCTCCTTTTATCTGCTCCACACTCGCTGTGCTCCCACCAGGTCCGCTCCTTCCGGTCTCAGGCTCCTGCTGCTCGGGTCTGCTCCTTTTAACTGTTGTGCTCTCGCTGTGTACCCTCCAGGTCCGCTCCTTTTTTTAATCTCTTTTATCTTTTAATCCAATTTCCCAATCTATCTGAGCCAATTCGCCCCCCATACCTCCATGATTGGCTTTGTTTAGAATTTAAGACCCTAGTTTCGTACTTAACTACATCACTCTCAAGCTCAGTATAAAGTTTTATTACATTATGATCACTCTTCCTCAGAGCATCCTTTACTATAAGATTACTAATTTGCCTTGTCTCATTAAACAATACTAGATCTAAAATAGCCTGTTCCCTAGTTGGTTCCTCAACATATTGTTCTAGAAACTGTCTCGAATACATTCCATGAACTCGTCCTCTAAACTACTTTGGCCAACTTGGTTTGCCCAGTCAATATTAAGATTAAAGTCCCCTGCGATTATTGCATTACCCTTGTTACGTGCTCCTCTAGTTTGCTGATTTATACTCTGTCCAACATTATAACTACTGTTAGGGGGTCTATAAACTACTCCCACCAGTGTTTTGTTCACATTTGCAGTCTACCACTTTCATTAGCTTTGTATTATCTGCAAATTTAGCCACTGTGCATGTGACTCAGAGCTCCAAACCATTCATGAAGATATAAAACAAAGGAGATCCCAAAACAGAGCCCTGTGTGAGCCCACTGGTAACATTCTCCCAGGTTGATGACAACCCCTGTACCACTACCCTCTGGGTTCCATTGGGTAACCAATTACATATCCATTGTAATGTATTTCCACCTGTTCCCACTTTCTTTATTTTTAGTACCAGCCTTTCCAGGAGACCCGTATCAAAGGCCTTACTGGAATCCAAGTACACCACACCCACTGCCTTGCCCCTTGGTCACACCCTCAAACAACACCAGTCAGTTAGATTGGCAAGACCGCCCCTTCTTGAACCCATGTTGGCAATCTGTTATGGTTTAATTTCTATCCAGATGCTCCATGATCTCTTTAATAAGGGTTTCCATAACTTTACTCACACTGGACATCAAACCCACTGGTCTATAGTTTCTTGGGTCACTTTTGCTACTTTTTTTAAAAACAGGAGTAACATCTGCCTTTCCCCAGGCTCCTCTCCAGTATTCAGTGATTTCTGGAAGATTTGTGCCCGAGTTCCTCCAATTCCCTCCCTTAGTTCCTAAGAATCCTCGGATGTGTCTTATCCGGCCCCTGAGATTTATTTACCTTAAGTTTGCTCAGCTGTTTGGCAAATATGCTAGTAGTAAGTTTTAAGTTTATTTATTATTCATGTGATGTTGGCCACCCCACATTGATTCGCCATCCCGAGTTGCCCTGAAAAGGTGGTGCTGGGCCGCCATGAACCGTTGCAGACCTTGTGCTAATGGTGCTTCCACAATTGTGTTTGGTAGGTAGGAAATTCAAGGATTTTGATCCAGTGGTGATGAAGGAATGGTGATATATGCCCAAGTCAGGATCATGTGTGACCTTAAAGGGAATTTGGAGGTGATGGTGTTCCCACAACATTGTTACTTTTGTCCTTCTCGGTTTCAGGGGAGGGAGGTGCTATTGAAGTAACCTTGGTGAGTTGCTGCAGTGCATCCTGTAGATTGTATGTATTGTTGTTGCAGCTGCATCCATCCAAGTGAGTGGTAAGTATTCCATCACACTCCTAACTTCAGCCTTGTAAATGGTGAGAGGTCAGAAGGTGAGCCACTCATTGCAGAGTACCCAGCCTCTGAACTGCTCTTATTGCCGTGGCTGGTCCAGTTCAGCTTCTTATCATTGGTGACGCTCAAGATGGTGATGGACTCAACAGTGGTGGTACTGTTAAACCGGTACTGTCAAAGATGGGCTTTATGTTGTTGGAGATGGTCATTGTCTGGCTCTTAAGTGACACAAAGGTCAGCCCAAGCTTGGATGTTATCTAGTCCTGCTATAGGCCAGCATGGGCTGCTACATTTCAGAGGAGTTGTGAATGGAGTGGAACACTGAAACCATCAGCGAATAGCCCTACTCCTAAATTTATGCTAAAGCAGCTGAAAATGATTATCCTGTATGATAATCACTAGAAGACTTGACTAGTCTATAGTTACCTAGTTTATCACTTTTTTTCATTTTTTCAAAAATGTAATGTTGGGAATATTCCAGTCCTCTGACTTCCCTCAATATTCTAGGTGCAAGCCTTCAGGGCCAAGTGTTTTTTCCATTTTGATTTTTATCAGCTTTTTCAGGAGCCTCTTCTTACTTTGGTTAACATGGAGATGTTGCTGAACAATTTCTAGATGAAGAACTTGATGCAAGGATTACTAGAGCTGGTACTCACTGCCAAGGTCGGTGCCTTTCATTAAGCCTGCATCTTGCCCTGCGTTAGCCTTCTACCTTCCTTTGCCCGATTTTTGACAATAACACAATAAATAAGAGGAGTCTGTAAATTCGTAGGTTCTGTGCCTTCATGAACCAGCTTCAGCCATCTTCACTTTACTAACACTCTTCTGATTTGGTGCTCACACAAAATGGCTACCCTGCCCCTTTCAGCTGCTGCAGACGATTAAATGTTGTATTATAGCCGGATTTTCTTCTTTCCTCCCCCACCCAATTTAAAAGCCGTACCATTGGAGGATTTCCCTCTCTCCATCCCCCAACAACGCTCCCCGCCCCCACCACCAGTGCTCACCCACAATATTAAAATGGGGTTGACGGAGAAAGTTAGGGTAGGATTACCAGCAGGTGGAAGTGCAGTTTCAATGTACTTCTGACAGTGGAAAATCCAACCCTTTATCTTCTATGTGTTAGTTTATTTCTGCTACATACGACTTTTTTGTTAATTGCAGATGTGGCTGCTGTGGCCTGTGGTCGGGAGTTCTTGGTTAATTCTTCTCAAATTCTGCTAGAAACACTGTTGCAGCTCCTGGCGGAAATGAAGGCCGGTCTATGCACAAAGCTCAAAGTGTGAGTGTTGGAATTGCATCTGTCTTGCTGTTTTCTAGAAGTCCACATTATCAGGAATTGACTTCCAAAGTAACAAAAGTAAGATTATCCATCTTGGAAGGGCTCCTTTATTCTTCAAATGTTAGGCTCCTTCAAACACCACTGGAGCTGAGCTGCGATTCCTGGAAAAGCTACACAATGCCTCCTAGTGATGTTTTTGATGTAATGATAATTGGGTGACACCAAGCCACGTTGTCTCCTCACCGTCTCTGCTTCTGCATTGTATAAAAGGCTCTACTGTTTGTATTTGTACTCCGAGATCCCTTTGTTCCTCTACCCCACCTAGCCTTGCACCCTCCAAGTAATAAGTGACCACCTTATTCTTCCTACCAAAATGTAATACCTCACATTTATCTGTGTTGAACTTCATTTGCCAATTATATGCCCATTCTGCAGGTTTATTAATGTCCTCCTGTAACTTGTTGCAGTCCTCCTCAGTATTGACTGTCTCCCCCAATTTGGTGTCATCCGCAAATTTAGAAATTGTGTTTTTGATTCCAAAGTCTAAATCGTTAATATAAATTGCAAACAACAGTGGTTCAGCACTGATCCTTGTGGAACACCACTACCCACCTTCTGCCACTGTGAATAGCTACCCTTTACCCCTACTCTCTGCTTTCTGTTTTGAAGCCAGCCAGCAATCCACTCTGCTACTTGTCCCCTGACTCCGCATTCTCTGACCTTATTCATTGGTCTATTATGGGGTACCTTATCAAAGGCCTTTTGAAAATCTAGACAAATTACATCTACTGCATTACCCTTGTCTACTCTCTCTGTTACCTCTTCAAAATATTCAGTGAGGTTGGTCAAGGAAGACTTTCCCTTTTGAAATCCATGCTGACTATTCATTATTATATTTTTGGCTTCTAGATGTTCTTCTATTCTCTCCTTTAGTAGGGATTCCATTATTTTTCCTACTACTGATGTTAAGCTGACTGGTCTATAGTTCCCTGGACATGTTCTATCCCCCTTCTTAAATATAGGTATTATTACGTTAGCTATGTGCCAGTCTATCGTTACCTGTGGTATTATCCTGTCTATCTCTTAATGGCCCTATTCCCATCCCAACCATCCTATTTTTATTGATGTGCCTGTAAAATATTTTACTATTTTGTTTATGTTCCTTAACAATTTAATTTCATAGTTCCTCTTTGCCTTCCTAATTATTTTTTTGACTTCTCTTCTAATCTCTTCGTATGCTCCCTTATCATGCACTCCCCTGCTGTCCATGTACTTAATGTATGCCTCTTTCCTTACCCTCAATTGTTCCCTTATGGCTTTATTCATCCATGGAGCCTCATTAGTGTTTAGTTTGTACTTTCCTTTTAGCGGAATATATTATTCCTGCACTCTGTTGAACACCATTTTAAATGTTTCCCATTGCTGTTCTACAGCGTTGTTTGCCAATATTGTTGCCCATTTTATTTTCCCAAGTTCTATTCTCAGCCCCTCAAAATCAGCTTTTCTCCAATCTATTAACCTGTTTTTTATCATACTAATGTCCTTCTCAATTATCATCTTAAAGTGTATTATATTATGGTCACTATTGCCTATATGTTCCCCTACTTTTACTTCTCTTATCTCCTCTGGTTCATTCCCCAATACTAGATCTAATAGCGAATCCTCCCTTGTTGGGCTTTTTACAAGTTGGGTTAGAAAGGAGTCCTGTAGACATTGTAGGAACTCTATTCCCTTATCCCCTTTACCGACCTCTTCTGTCCAATTAATATTGGGGTTGTTGAAATCCCCCATGATTATTATTCTATGATTTTTTCTCATTTCCCTCATTTGTCTGCATATTTCTTCCTCCACCTCCCTTCCACTATTAGGTGGTCTGTAGACTACGTCTATTAATGTGATTGATCCTTGTTGTGTTGGTACCTTTTTACCTAGACACAATTAGAACTCAGAACTCAGAGATTCAAACATGAAGTGCTTTATTCGAAGGGAAAGGGAAGTTCTGGAGAGTTCCGAACAAAGAGAGCTAAACTTAACCAAGAGAACACCCAACCATTTATCTGCTGTGACAGCGCCACCACAGGTGGGAGGAGAACACACAATACATAACATATTCCTCCCCTCTTAAATGAAAGTTCCACATTATTCCTCAACAGGTAAGTTACTTTCAATGCACTCAACTAACCAAGGGTAGAGGTAGACTGCCTCAAACCCTGACTTTACCCTGGGGTTTATTCTGCCCCAGTCTTGTGGATAAGTCGCTAAGCCTACAGATCCAAGTGTCTTGGAGGCCGCCGCTCTCTGACAGGATACCAGCGGCCCTCGCTGGCTTCCACAGCAGTAGGCATTGACACAGGCCTAGATGGAGAAGGTGCCTGTGTCAGTCGAAAGTCAGGAGTTTGCACAGGTGGAACAGTCTCTTTGACTTCCTGTGTTGGAGAAGAGCACTGTGGCAAAGGATGCTGGTTTGCGGTATCATCCGGAAACAGTTCAGGCCAACCAGCCGTTGGAGCCTCTGTGGCTGTCTCTGCTCCTAGCAACAGTTGATCTGTGTGTCTTCTCCAGATGACGTCCTCAGCAGTCTCAACCGTGTAAGACACAGGGCCCGTCTGCGCGATCACCGTAGCAGGAACCCATTTCGGTCCAGTGTTGTAGTTTCGAGCTAGGACGTCCTCTCCCGGATGAAACCGTCTCTCCTTGGCTCTTTTCTCTCTCTTTTCAATTTGAGCTTGTTGTTGACGATGGACAACCTGCTCTGCCCTTGGAGGTTTGAGTAAGTCAAAACTTGTCCGCAACTGCCTCTTCACCATGAGCGAAGCGGGGGAAGTTTTGGTTGTGGCATGCGGCTCGTTCCTGTAGGACAACAGGAAGCTGTTCAGACGTTGGTGGATTGAGCCCTGACCTTGCGATGCCTTCAAGACGTGCTTCAAAGTTTGCATGAACCTTTCTGCCTGGCCGTTAGTAGAGGGATGATAGGGCGCAGACCTGATGTGTTGGACACCATTCACATGCAGGAAGGTTGCAAACTCCTGTGATACAAATTGTGGACCGTTGTCACTTACGAGTTGTTCCGGTGAGCCACAACGGCTGAACATCTCACCAAGTTTCTCAATTGTTTTCTCTGCCGTGGTAGACCTCATCACAGCGACCTCCGGCCACTTGCTATGAGCGTCCACAACCACCATAAACATCTTCTCTTCGAAAGGACCGGCGAAGTCCACATGTACTCACTGCCATACTTCTGCAGGCCAATCCCAGGGGTGTAGGGTTGCCAACTGTGGAACATTCCGGACCCTTTGACATGGGGAACATGTTTTGGCTTTCTCCTCAATATTCCCATCGAGACCTGGCCACCAGAAGTAGCTTCTTGCCATTTCCTTCATCTGAACCATCCCACTGTGGCCTGTATGAAGTTGTTGCAGTATAGGTTCCCTCAGAGGTGGCGGAATGATGACACGGCGTCCCCAAAGAAGACAACCTGCCTGGACGGAGAGCTCATTTCTTTCTGAAACGTAAGGTTTCAAACTAGGAGAATCTCCTATAGCTCTCCCTCAAATGACATCGTCCATTACCTCAGACAGGACTGGATCGTTGCGGGTGTACCTCCGCACCTGAACTGCAGTGACAGGTGCTCCCTCCACTTGTCTAAAGTAGAAGATGTCTATCTGACGAGGCTCTGGGGGAGTAACAGGCAAGGGTAGCCTCGAGAGACCGTCTGCGTTGCCGTGCAAGTCTGATTTGCGATATTTGATGTTGTATGTGTGCCCTGACAACAGTAAAGCCCACCTTTGCATCCTGCTTGCAGCGAGAGACGGAATTCCGGTGTGGGGCCCGAAGATTGAAGTCAATGGACGGTGGTCCGTCAGGAGTGTGAACCCTCTCCCAAACAGGTACTGATGAAATTTTCAAATTCCAAAAACGATTCCCAAGGCCTCGCGCTCGATCTGCGCATAATTACTCTCGGCCTTGTTCAAGGTGCATGATGCGAAGGCGATAGGTTTCTCTTCACCCGAAGGCATGATGTGGGATATGACTGCTCCCACACCATATGGTGATGCATCACATGCTAGCTGCACGGGTAGCTTTGGGTCGAAATGTGTCAGGACCTCCGATTTCAGCAATGCTTTCTTTGCTTGGGCGAAAGCTTCGTTGCACAGTTCAGTCCATTTCTCAATATCGAGTTCAACAATTTCAGATCATAACCTCGGCCCCTATTTCATTTTCACTTATATTTTTCCACTCCTTTCCTTTCCCCCCCCCCCCTTTCCTTTTGTTTCTCTCTCACACCTGGCAGCTATCTTTTGCCCTGCCAGTACACTTTACACCTAATCACAGCCTATTACCATCTCGTCTAGCTTCTAATCTCTTTTACTTCTTTTGGTTCTTTAATTCTTTTGTCCGATCGCAGCCCTGCCTTCGATCTAGTTCCTTTTCTCTCCAGTTTTGAAGAAGGGTCAAACCCGAAACGTCAACTCAAATTTCTCTCCACGGATGTTGCCTGACTTGCTGAGTTTTTCCAGCATTTTCTGTTGTTATTTCAGTCCATTTCCATGTTTTGCCTTGACATAGCAACTGATGTAACGGCTTCAGCAATGTTGCTAAGTCTGGAATAAACTTCCCATAGTAGTTAAGTAGCCCCAGAAATGAACGTAACTGGCTCACATTCTGGGGTGCTGGGGCCTCCACGATCGTCTTGACCTTTGACGGCGCCTTATGCAGGCCAGTAGCGTCAATCACATGCCCCAGGTACTCAACTGAAGACTGAAAGAATTCACATTTGTCTTTACGAACTCTGAGTCCGTACTCTTTCAGTCGTTGTAGTGTCGCATCCAAGTTCAGAAGATGATCCTCCTCATTTGTCCCAGTGACAAGGATGTCGTCCAGGTAGCACTGAACTCCTGGCAGTCCACTCAAAATGTGATCCATTGCCCTTTGGAATAGAGCAGGGGCCGACGTAATTCCAAATGGAAGGTGGCAGTACCTGTATAGCCCCTTGTGTGTCACAATTGTCAGCAGCTCCTTTGATTTGTCATCGACATGCATTTGTAGATAAGCCTGGCATAAGTCTATTTTGCTGAACTTTTGCCCTCCGGCCAGGCCCGTAAAAAGATCATCAATGAGGGGAAGAGGGTACTGTTCCGCAGACAGCACCGGGTTAATAGTCACTTTAAAATCCCCGCAGATTCGAACAGATGCATCCTTTTTCACGACCGGAACAATGGGTGTGGCCCATTTGCTCAGGCTCCAGGACTCCATTCTCGACTAAGGCCTCCAAGTTAGCCTCAACTTTTGGCCTAATTGCATAGGGTACAGGTCGGGCTTTGTGAAACTTCGGCTTGCTGTCAGGTTTAATGTCCAGTCTCACGCTGATCTTTTTCATGCTCCCAAGTTCCCCATTGAAGAGTTCTGCATGTTTGTTTAACACTGCGGTCAGACCTGACTCCCCTTTTGACATCATGCGGACTGCAGGCCAGTCCGGCGTGATTTTCTCTAGGCACGCACGTCCCAGTAGCGATGGGTAATTTCCCTTTACCACATATACTGGCAGTTTTGCAGTCTGTCCGTTCAATTTAACTGTCACCTCAATGGCGCCTCTCATGGCCACAGGTTCACCGGTATACGTCTTTAGCACAATGTTTGTTGGCTGAAGGGTAAGATGCTTCAGCATTTTGTTGTAGACAGTGTCTGAAACAAGGGACACAGCCGCGCCTGTGTCTACCTCCATCCGCACTGATTGTCCCTCCACCAGTGGTGACACCCAGTAGCCATTTGAACCACCTGCAACCGTCAGTATGTGCACCTCTTCCTCCTCAGAGGTGTCGCTCCCCTCTGTTTTGCTTGTTCCATCATACCACACTGAATGAACACTCTTTTTCCTCTCTTGTCCAAATACAGATATTTTGCTTCCATGCTTCCCAGCTCTGTCTGTTCTTTTTTTACCTCTACAGGCGCTTTCAATGTGACCCTTTTTGCCACAATTTCGGCATTCCAGCTCCGTACACCAGCAGTCATTAGCGTGATGGCCCGTTTTCCCACAATGGTAACATGTGCCGTTCCGCGCACCTTTAGGCTCAGACGACACCTTGTGAACTCTCCCTGTTGAACTCAACTGGTGAGCCTCCTTTTCCGCCATCTCCATGGAGACACTAACTTCAATGGCCTTTTCAAGAGTAAGGTTGTCCTCAGTAAGACGGCGCTTCTGTGTGGTTGCACTTTGCAGCCCACACACAAGTCTGTCTCTAATGGTGTCATTCAGCACCTCCTTGAACTGGCAGTGTTCCGACAACCTTTTTAAAGCAGCAATAAACATCGTCACTGATTCCCCCTCCTCTTGATTCCATTTGTGAAATCTAAATCTCTCAGCAATAACCAGAGGTTTTGGTGAAAAATGTGCTCCAAGAATTTCCACTAGTTGCTTATATGTTTTAGTTCCTGGCTTATCTGGCTACACAAGGCTGCGAAGTAAATTGAATGTCTTCGGCCCCATTACACTCAAAAAGGGGCACGACCTTTTCGTTTGCCACCGCATTCGCCAAAACAAAATAGTCAAAACGTTCCGTATAAGCGCTCCATTGCTCCACATTTTGACCAAAATCACCAATGTTTACTAATATAGTAGCCATCTCACGTTTCAAATTTAAATTTCTGTTTACTCACTGCACCCGTAACGTACGCAGATTCATCCGCTCCTCGTCGCCACTTTGTTGTGTCGGTACCTTTTTACCTAGACACAATTAGAACTCAGAACTCAGAGATTCAAACATGAAGTGCTTTATTTGAAGGGAAAGGGAAGTTCTGGAGAGTTCCGAACAAAGAGAGCTAAACTTAACCAAGAGAACACCCAACCATTTATCTGCTGTGACAGCACCACCACAGGTGGGAGGAGAACACACAATACATAACAATCCTTTATTATCTTTTATCTCTATCCATATGGATTCTATTTTTGTCTTGCTGATAGCTGCATCACTTTTTTCTACTGCCATTATGTTATCCCTAATAAGTATAGCTGCTCCACCTCCCCTTTTTCCCTCTCTATCTTTTCTAAATATGTTAAACCCTGCAATGTTTAATTCCCAGTCCTGATTTTTCTGTAGCCATGTCTCAGTAATCCCTACTATGTCTGGTTCCTCGCAACGCATGATTGCCTCCAGCTTCCCTGTTTTATTACGGACACTGTGTGCATTGCTGTACAGACAGTTTAACTCATTTTTAATAGGATTTCCTCTCACTTTATGTTTAACCATCTTTTTAGACTCCATTTATTCCCTTGCCATCAATGTCCTCCCATACTTTATTCTTTCCAATGCTCTCTTTTCCTGTTTTGTTTATATTTAGGCTGGTT
Source organism: Somniosus microcephalus (assembly GCF_052327205.1). Lineage (NCBI taxonomy): Eukaryota > Metazoa > Chordata > Chondrichthyes > Squaliformes > Somniosidae > Somniosus > Somniosus microcephalus. The sequence goes on along the minus strand of NC_141000.1, from coordinate 134,894,397 downwards.
ACGTTTCTTGTAGCTCCCTCCCCCCATCTTACATAGGATATACGGCACTGAAACAGGCCTTTTGGCCCAACCAGTCCACGCCGGCGTTTATGCTCAATTCGAGCCTCCTCCCGTCTTTCCTCATCTAAATCTATCAGCATAACCCTCTATTCCCTTCTCCCTCATATACTTGTCTAGCCTCCCCTTAAATGCATCTATAATTTTCACTTCAACCACTCCCTGTGGTAACGAGTCCCACATTCTCACCAGTCTTTGGGTAAAGAAGTTTCTTCTGAATTCCCAGTTAGAATTCTTGGTGACTATCTTACATTGATGTCCTCGAGTTATGCTCTTCCCCACAGGGCATTCTGGAGGGGGAGGGTGAACAGCCAGCTGTCGTTGTGCATATAGGTATCAACGATATAGGTAAAAAACGGGATGAGGCCATAAAAGCTGAATATAAGGAGTTAGGAGGTAAATTAAAAAATAGGACCTCAAAGGTAGCAATCTCAGGACTGCTACCAGTGCTACGTGCTAGTCAGAGTAGAAATAGAAGGATATTTCAGATGAATACGTGGCTAGAGGAATGGTGCAAGGGGGAGGGATTCAAATTCCTGGGACATTGGAACCGGTTCTGGGGGAGGTGGGACCAGTACAAACTGGACGGTTTGCACCTGGGCAGGACCAGGACCGATGTCCTTGGCGGGGGGGGTGTTTGCTAGTGCTGTTGGGGAGGGTTTAAACTAAAATGGCAGGGGGTTGGGAACCTCTGCAGGGAGACAGAGGAAAGGGAAGCAAGGATAGAAGCAAAAGACAGGAAGGAGAAAAGCAGCAGTGGAAGGCAAAGAAATCAAGTGTGTAAATCAAACATGGCCACAGTAAATAATAATTCTAAAAGGACTAAGAGTGTTAACAAAACAAGCCTGAAGGCTTTGTGTCTTAATGCGAGGAGCATTCGTAATAAGGTGGATGAATTAGCTGCGCAAATAGATGTAAACAGATATGATATAATTGGGATTACGGAGACATGGCTCCAGGGTGACCAAGGCTGGGAATTCAACATCCAGGGGTATTAAATATTCAGGAAAGACAGGCAAAAAGGAAAAGGAGGTGGAGTAGTATTGCTGGTTAAAGAGATTAACACAATAGTAAGGAAGGATATTAGCTCTGATGATGTGGAACCTGTATGGGTAGAGCTGAGAAATACCAAGGTGCAGAAAACGTTAGTAGGAGTTGTATACAGACCCCCAAACAGTAATGCTGAGGTTGGGGATGGCATTAAACAGGAAATTAGAGACGCGTGCAATAAGGGCACAGCAGTTATCATGGGTGACTTTAATCTACATATAGATTGGGCTAACCAAATTAGTAACAATACCGTGGAGGAGGAATTCCTAGAGTGTATACGGGATGGTTTCCTGGATCAATATGTCAAGGAACCAACTAGAGATCAGGCCATCTTAGACTGGGTATTATGTAATGAGAAAGGATTGATTAGCAATCTTGTTGTGCGAGGCCCCTTGTGGAGGAGCGATCATAATATGATAGAATTCTTCATTAAGATGGAGAGTGAAGTAGTTGACTCAAAGACTAGAGTCCTGAATTTAAATAAAGGAAACTACGACGGTATGAGGCGCGGGTTGGCTAGGATGAATTGGGGAACGTTGGTTGACGGTGGACAGGCAATGGCAAACATTTAAAGATCGCATGAGTGAACTACAGAATTTGTTCATCCCTGTCTGGCATAAAAATAAAACAAAAAAGGTGGCACAACCGTGGCTAACAAGGGAAATTAGAGATAGCATAAGATCCAAGGAGAGGACATATAAATTGGCTAGAAAAAGCAGCAAACCTGAGGATTGGGAGCAGTTTAGGATTCAGCAAAGGAGGACAAAGGGATTAATTCAGAGGGGGAAAATAGAGTATGAGAGTAAGCTTGCAAGGAACATAAAAACTGACTAAATGCTTCTATAGATATGTGAAGAGGAAAGGATTGGTGCAGTCAAGCGTAGGTCCCTTGCAGTCAGAATCAGGGGAATTTATAATGGGGAACAAAGAAATGGTTGACCAATTAAATACATACTTTGGTTCTGTCTTCACAAAGGAGGACACAAATAACCTCCCAGAGATGTCGGGGAACATAGGGTCTAATGAGAGGGAGGAACTGAATGAAATCAGTATTTGTAGGGAAATGGTGTTAGGGAAATTGATGGGATTGAAGGCCGATAAATCCCCAAGGCCTGATAATCTACATCCTAGGGTACTTAAGGAAGTGGCCTTAGAAATAGTAGATGCATTGCTGGCCATCTTCAAAAATTCAATGGACTCTGGCACAGTTCCCATGGATTGGAGGGTAGCTAATGTAACCCCACTATTTAAAAAAGGTGGTAGAGAGAAAACGGGGAATTATAGACTGGTAAGCCTGACATCGGTAGTGGGGAAAATGCTAGAGTCCATTATAAAAGATGCAATAGCTGAGCACTTGTAAAACAGTGACAGGATCGGACAAAGTCAACATGGATTTACAAAAGGTACGTCTGCTTGACTAATCTACTGGAATTTTTTGAGGATGTAACTGGTAGAATAGATAAGGGAGAACCAGTGGATGTGGTGTATTTGGACTTTCAGAAGGCTTTCGATAAGGTCCCACATAAGAGATTAGTGTGTAAAGTTAAAGCACATGGAATTGGGGGTAAGGTACTGACTTGGATAGAGAACTGGTTGGCAGACAGGAAGCAAAGAGTTGGAATAAACGGGTCTTTTTCCGAGTGGCAGGCAGTGACTATTGGGGTACCGCAGGGATCGGTGCTAGGACCCCAGCTATTCACAATATATATTAATGATCTAGACGAGGGAACTAGATGTAATATCTCCAAGTTTGCAGACGACACAAAGCTGGGTGGGCATGTGTGCTGTGAGGAGGATGCTGAGAAACTCCAGTATGATTTGGACAGGCTGGGTGTTTGGGCAGATGCAGTATAATGTGGATAAATGCGAGGTTTTGGTGGCAAAAACAGAAAGGCAGATTATTATCTGAACGGCAATAGATTGGGAGAAGGGGAAGTGCAACGAGACCTGGGTTTCCTTATGCACAGTCGCTGAAGTGCAGGTGCAGTAGGCGGTTAAGAAGGCAAATGGTATGTTGGCCTTCATAGCGAGAGGATTCGAGTACAGGAGCAAGGATGTCTTGCTGCGGTTGTACAGGGCCTTGGTGAGACCACACCTTGAGTATTGTGTGCAGTTTTGGTTGCCTTATCTGAGGAAGGATGTTCTTGCCATGGAGGGAGTGCAGCACAGATTCACCAGACTGATACCTGGGATGGCAGGAATGACGTATGAGGAGAGATTGGGTCGATTGAGCATATGTTTGCTGGAGTTTAGAACAATGAGAAGGGATCTCATTGAAACGTATAAAATTCTAAAAGGCTAGACAGACTGGATGCAGGAAGGATGTTCCCGATGGCGGGGGAGTCCAGAACCAGGGGTCACAGTCTAAAGATAAGGGGTAAGCCATTTAGGACAGAGATGAGGAGGAATTTCTTCACCCAGAGAGTGGTGAACCTATGGAATTCTCTACCACAAAAGGCAGTTGAGGCCAATTCATTAAATATATTCAAGAAGGAGTTAGATATATTTCTTAAGGCTAAAGGGATCAAGGGATATGGGAAGAAAGCAGGGACAGGGTACTGAATTTAGATGATCAGCCATGATCTCATTAAATGGCGGAGCAGGCTCGAGGGGCCGAATGGCCTACTCCTGCTCCTATCTTCTATGTTTCTATGTAAGTGGAAACATTCAATCTGTACCCACTTTATCAAAATTTTTCATAATTCTTAAGACCTCTGTTAAATCACCCCTCAGCCTTTTTTCAAGAGAAAAGAGATCCAGCCTGTTCATCCTATCCTGATATGTATACCCTCGCATTTCTGGTATCATCCTTGTAAATCTTCTCTGCGCCCTCTCCAGCGCCTCTATATCCTTTTTATAATATGGCGACTAGAGCTGTACGCAGTACTCCAAGTGTGGTCTTACCAAGGTTCAATACAGGTTTAGCATAACTTCCCTACTTTTCAATTCTATCCCTATAGAAATAAACCCTAGTGCTTGGTTTGCTTTTTTTTATGGCCTTGCTAACCTGTGTCGCAACTTTTAGTGATTTGTGTATTTGTACTCCAAGATCCCTTTGTTCCTCTACCCCACCTAGACTCGCACCCTCCAAGTGATAAGTGACCTCCTACCAAAATGTAATACCTCACATTTATCTGTTGAACTTCATTTGCCAATTATATGCCCATTCTGCAAGTTTATTAATGTCCTCCTGTAATTTGTTGCTTACTAGTTTAAAGCCTTTGCCACCTCCCTATTTACCCTTTCCGCTAGGACACGGATTAAGGAATGTGAGACCACTGGAATATTTCTGCCCCCACCCACAGTAAGAGGTTCTGAGTACCAGACATGGCATTCCCAATCGGCATTCCTTTGTTTGCAATTTTAATGGAAGAGTAACAGTACAGGATAATGGAAAGGAGAGTGAGGCTGTGCTCTGCAAGATAGAACCCCCACCAAAAGTGTACTGGCCATGCAGATCTTTTTGAAGATCTCTGAGGAGCTCTGTGTGTGAAGGTTATGCTTCACCAAAGAGGCATTAGTGGTGTTGTTTCAGCTGTTTCATGAAGCCCTGCATCCAAGATCACCTGCCCGGACAGCCCTGTCTGCATCTGTGAAAGTGACAACAGCAATTTTTTTGGGGCCATAGGTTAATTTCAAACAGCCACAGGGGATCTGTGCAATATCGCCGAGGGTGCCATCTGGGCATTGCTTCATCAGGTGACTAATAGGCTCTTTAGGAGAGATGGGTGATTAACCCAGTTTGGGATAGGGTTTTATCTTGTTGCAAAGTGCAGGGTGCAATGGATGGCAGCCATGTAGCATTGCTGTTGTGTATGTACCTTTAAGAGAAGAACTGATTCTATACTGCAGTACCGGCAGTGACCACCCCTGTATATAAAGCCATAGCAGGCTTCTGTACTTCAGTCTTGAGTTCCCCCTCTGTTCAGTAAATACCTGTTTTATTGTTCTCCTGCAGTCCGAGTATTATTGATACCTGGACACTACACTGGCGATGGGCAGGTTTGAACTCACCTGCAGTACTGCATCACCTCACGGGGATCTTTTCCCTGAAGAGAAGCTTCTTGGAGGTCGAAGTCAGAACGGCGGGCGTCGACCGCGGGCAACCGCCCAGGGATCCATCGGAGAGTTGCAGGGGGGGCTGTGGAGAGCTGGGCCTGGCTCCCCAGTCGAGGTGTTCCAGCAAGTCGTGCTGGTAGCAGGTAGTGCGCTGACCCTTCCGGACTGCGGCGGGCTCGGGCTCGATCGAGCGGCTCTGCAAAGGGGCCATGCAGCGTCGTCGGGAGGAAGAGAGAGAGAGAGGGTGGAGCGCACAGGGCGCGGTCGGTGCTCAAGAACCGGGCAGCGTGGAGAGGATAGAACGAGGGGAAGGAAAAGTGATACGCGCCGAAGCCGCAGGTCGCCGCCATTACCCTGTAGAACGCTAGGAGCAGCGTGGCAGCAAGGGGAAGAAGGAAAAGCGCGGGAGGCGCCATTTTATTCCATTGGGGAAGAAGGAAAAGCGCGGGAGGCGCCATTTTATTCCATTGGGGAAGAAGAAAAAGCGCGGCAGGTGCCATTTTAAATCACTCAAGATGCCGAAGAGTGGCAGTATCACTGCTTTCGACAACGAGGTGGAAGACTGAACCACGTATGTGGAAAGAATTGAAGTGTACTGCGAAACAAATGAGGTGGCCGATGGAAAGAAGGCATCGGTATTATTAAATTTGATGGGCGCGAGAACGTACGGCCTATTGCGGAATTTAATTACCCCAGCTAAACCAATGGAGAAAAGTTTTGAAGAGATTGTTAATATCTTACAGGAACACCTAAACCCTACACCGCTGCTGATAGCAGAAAGATTCAAGTTCCATAAAAGAAACCAGCACAAAGATGAGAGCAATGCTGACTATCTTACGGAACTACGCAAGTTATCGAAGCACTGCCAGTTCGGAGCAGGACTGGCAGACACCTTACGGGATAAGTTTCTCTGCGGGCTCCAGAGTGAAGGAACCCAGAAACGACTACTTTCGGAAAAGGACCTGACGCTAGAACAGGCTTTCAGCGTGGCAGTATCCTACGAAGCAGCAGCACGGGAAGCTGCAGAAATACAACAGAAACCACAAGAATACAGCGCTAACGAAATGGCATATGGAGCAGAAAAGTGCAATCGCTGCGGCAGAACAACCCATGATCAGAAGGACTGCTGGTTTAAGGACAAAGTATGCAGGCAATGCGGGAAAATGGGACATATAGGAAGAGTCTGCAGGTCGGGAAAGAAAACCAACACTACAAGTACTACTAAGGAAAAGTACAAGAAAGTAAAAAAAATGACAGACAGTAGTTCGGAAGATCAGGAGAGTGATAATGACTCTGGGAGCAGGAGACTAAGTTGTCTAAAGTTACACAACGTGATCGCAAAGGAGGATCACCGAACCATTTGGGTCACCCTCATGATAGCAGGGTCCCCAGTAAAGATGGAATTGGACACAGGATCAGCCCTAACTGTCATGAATCGACGAGACTATGAGCGGCTATTCTCACACATACCCTTGAAGGACACGTCCATTGTATTGAAGACATACACGGGGCAAAAAGTCTACCCCTGAGGAAAAATAAGGGTGCCAGTTGAATACAACGGCAAGGAAACACAGAAACTGTATCTATATATACTACCAGATGGAGGACCACCATTATTGGGACGTGAATGGATCCGAAAAATACAATTGGATTGGCATTCCATTCAGGCGCTAACTGTGACTGATAAAAAGGATGATGACGTCACACCTGGACGACTGTCAAAAATTCTAACTAACCCGAAAGAGGTGTTCCAACAAGGACTTGGGACTCTAAAAGGAGTAACGGCAATGATAAAAATCGAAGATAACGCAAACCCAAAAATTTTTAAGGCCAGACTGGTACCTTACGCGATCCGCCCAGCCGTTGAAGCAGAGCTGGAGCGTTCGGGTGTGCTGTCCAAGGTGGACTGGAGCGAGTGGGCCACACCCATCGTTCCTGTAATGAAGAAATCATTGAGCAGCATGCCTGGGGAACCGAAGAAGGTTCGCATCTGTGGGGACTTCAAGGTAACTGTGAACCCAGTCCTGCACACAATACAATATCCACTTCCACGGATAGAAGATATTTTCGCCTCACTATCTGGAGGGTAATAAGGGAACATCTATAATTATGGGGGATTTTAACTATCATATTAATTGGACAAATCAAATTGGGCAGGGCTGCCTTCAGGATCAGTTCATTGAGTGTATTAGGGATGGGTTTCTTGAGCAGTATGTAACTGAACCGACCAGGGGGCAGGCAACCTTAGATCTGGTCCTGTGTAACGAGACAGGATTAATTAAAAATGTCCTAGTAAAGGATCCCCTTGGAATGAGTGACCATAACATGGTTGAATTCCATATTCAATTAGAGGGTGAGAAGGTTGGATCTCAAACAAGCATGCTAAGCTTGAATAAAGGAGACTATGAAGGTATGAGAGCAGAATTGAGTAGAGTGGATTGGGAAAATAGATTAAAGGGTAAGACGATACATGATCAGTGGTGTACATTTAAGGAGTTATTTTACAACTTCCAAAAAATATATATTCCACTGAGAAGAAAAGGGTGTAAAAGAAAAGACAGCCATCCGTGGCTAAGTAAAGAAATTAAGGATAGTATTCGACTAAAAACAAGGGCATATAAGGTAGCCAAATCTAGTGGGAGGATAGAGGATTGGGAAAACTTTAAAAGACAGCAAAAAATAACAAAAAGATTGATTAAGGAAGGGAAGATAGATTATGAAAGTAAATTAGCAAAAAATATAAAAACAGATTGTAAAGTCTGTGGGTTGTGCAGTTAATAAATACACAGACTTCAGAAGTAACAAACAAACAGGTCTTTACTATTCGAAGGTCCGGGCGAATCTGCCCCAGCAATCCTGCCACAACACTTATATACTGGTGTGGTCACTATCGGTATTACAGTATACAGAAGCCAAACAAATAGTGCCACACCTAAAGTAGTTCTCTTAAAGGTGAACGGTGACATTCAATAGTTCCCTTAAAGGTAGACGGGTACATACACTACACAGATAGTAAGAGTTTTTATAGTTATATAAAAAGAAAAAGGGTGGCTAAAGTAAATGTTGGTCCCTTAGAGGATGAGACCAGGAAATTAATGGTGGGAAATATGGAGATGGCAAAAACACTGAATGAATATTTTACATCAGTCTTTACAGTAGAAGACACTAAGAATATCCCAACACTGGACAAACAGGGGGCTAAAGGGGGAGAGGAGCTAAACACGATCAAAATCACTAAGGAAGTGGCACTCGGTAAAATAATGGGACTCAAGGTGGATAAATCACCTGGACCTGATGGCTTACATCCTAGGGTCTTGAGGGAAGTGGCGGTAGGGATTGTGGATGCATTGGTAATAATTTTCCAAAACTCCCTGGACTCGGCAATGGTCCCGGCAGACTGGAAAACTGCTAATGTAACACCCTTATTTAAAAAGGGCTGTAGACAGAAGGCTGGAAACTATAGACCGGTTAGCCTAACATCTGTGGTAGGTAAAATTTTGGAGTCCATTATTAAGGAGACAGTAACAGGACATTTGGATAATCATAATTTAATAGGACAAAGTCAGCATGGTTTTATGAAGGGGAAGTCATGTTTGACAAATTTGCTGGAGTTCTTTGAGGAAGTAACATATAGGGTGGATAAAGGGGAACCAGTGGACGTAGTGTATTTAGACTTCCAAAAGGCATTTGACAAGGTGCCACACAAAAGATTATTGCTTAAGATAAAAAATCACGGGATTGGGGGTAATATTCTGGCATGGATAGAGGATTGGCTACCTAACAGAAGGCAGAGAGTTGGGATAAATGGTTCATTCTCAGACTGGCAATCAGTAACTAGTGGTGTTCCGCAGGGGTCAGTGCTGGGTCCCCAACTCTTTACAATCTATATTAACGATTTGGAGGAGGGGACCGAGTGTAACATATCAAAGTTTGCAGATGATACTAAGATGGGGGGGAAAGTAGTGAGTGAGGAGGACATAAAAAACCTGCAAGGGGACATAGACAGGCTAAGTAAGTGGGCAGAGATTTGGCAGATGGAATACAATACTGGAAAGTGTGAGGTTATGCACTTTGGCAGGAAAAATCGTAGAGCAAGTTATTATCTTAATGGCAAGAAACTGGAAAGTACTGAAGTACAAAGGGATCTGGGGGTCCTGGTGCACGAAACTCAAAAGGTTAGTATGCAGGTGCAGCAAGTGATTAAGAAGGCCAATGGAATGTTGGCTTTCATTGCTAGGGGGATAGAATATAAAAATAGGGAGGTATTGCTTCAGTTGTTCAAGGTATTGGTGAGACCGCACCTGGAATACTGCGTACAGTTTTGGTGTCCATACTTAAGAAAGGACATACTTGCTCTTGAGTCAGTACAAAGAAGGTTCACTCGGTTAATCCCGGGGATGAGGGGATGGACATATGAGGAGAGGTTGAGTAGATTGGGACTCTACTCATTGGAGTTCAGAAGAATGAGAGGCGATCTTATTGAAACATATAAGATTGTGAAGGGGTTGGATCGGGTGGATGCAGGGAAGATGTTCCTGATGATGGGTGAAACTAGAACTAGGGGGCATAATCTTAGAATAAGGGGCTGCTCTTTCAAAACTGAGATGAGGAGGAACTACTTCACTCAGAGGGTGGTAGGTCCATGAAATATGCTGCCCCAAAAAACTGTAGAAGCTACATCATTACATAAATTTAAAACAGAAATAGACAGTTTCCTAGAAGTAAAGGGAATTAAGGGTTACGGGGAGCGGGCAGGAATTTGGATATGAGTCTAGGTTCGGATCGGTCATGGCCCTGTGGGTAGCAGAGCGGGCCCAGGGGCTGTGTAGCCTGATCCTGCTCCTATTTCGTGTGTCTAATTCTGTTAGATGCAGGAGATGGTTCTGTGATAGTGGATTGGCAGTTAGGATCAGATCAGCCATGATCTTATTGAATGGCGGAGCAGGCTCGAGGGGCCGATTGGCCTACTCCTGCTCCTATTTCTTATGTTCTTATGAAACGCTTTACAAAGATTGATCTGGCCCAAGCGTATCTACAAATGGAGGTGGAAGAAGCATCTAGGAAATACCTCACGATAAACACACACAAAGGCCTTTACCAGTACAATCGACTGGTATTCGGGGTAGTATCAGCCCCGGCTATTTGGCAGAGGGCGATGGAACAAGTCCTGCAAGGGATCCCGGGACCCAGTGTTATTTGGACGACATCCTGGTTACGGGCGAAAATGACAGTGAACACCTTGCCAACCTGGAGCAGGTGCTCACGAGATTACAGGAATATGGGCTACGAGCCAACCGCCCCAAATGCGAGTTCTTCAGGAGACAAATCTCGTATTGTGGCCACATGATTGATGAGGAAGGGTTGCATAAGTCGCCGGACAAGATTGAGGCTGTAGTCAAGGCTCCAGCACCGGAAAATGTGTCGCAACTGAGGTCGTTCCTCGGGTTGGTGAACTACTACCATAAGTTCTTGCCGAATTTATCTACAATTCTGCACCCACTGAACGCCCTACTGCAAACTGGAGTAACATGGAAATGGAGTGATGAGTGTAAGCGTGCCTTTCAGAAATGTAAATGCCTAATCACTTCAAAAGAAGTATTAGCCCACTACAATCCAACACTACCGATTCGGTTGGCATGTGATGCGTCTCCCTATGGCATCAGAGCGGTGCTGACACACAAATTCCTTGACGGTTCAGAGAGGCCAATAGCCTTTGCGTCGCGCTCGTTAACCTCAGCCGAGCATAACTACGCCCAGATTGACAGGGAGGCCCTCAGCCTGGTGTGGGGGGTGAAGAAGTTCAATCACTATCTGCACGGGCAGAAATTCACCCTACTGACTGATCATCAGCCCCTGGTCTCCATTTTTAACCCAAAGAAGGGCGTTCCGGTGATGACGGCGCAACGGCTGCAAAGATGGTCACTTTTTCTAGGGGCACATCAGTACGACATAGAGTACAAGGGTATGAAACAGCATGGAAACGCTGATGGGCTGTCGCGCCTACCGTTGCCTACGGTAGAGGAAGCACCTGCAGTGGACCCTGTTGAGATATTCCATGCGACCATAGTCGAATGTCTACCTGTTACAAACTCAAGTATAGAGAAGGAAACCCGAAATGACCCGACACTCTCTCGGGTCTATGATTTGACGGTGAAGGGATGGCCAGCACATGGCGACTCACTGTTGCCAGCATTCTCGCCAAGGAGAGAACAGCTGTCAGTGTGCCGGGGGACCTTGATGTGTGGATCCCGAGTGGTAATTCCACCCAAGTTGAGAGATAGAGTGCTCAATGAGCTTCATGAGGGTCATCTGGGAGGGGTAAAAATGAAGAGCCTAGCCAGGGCGTTTGTGTGGTGGCCGGGAATCGATCAAGAAATCGAGGATATGACCAAGAGATGCACAGGATGCCAGAAGGTCCAAAACGCTCCACCACAGGCCCCGCTACATCCATGGGAGTGGCCCTCATCTCCATGGCAACGGGTACACATTGATTTTGCTGGTCCATTTATGGACTCAATGTTCCTAATCGCTGTAGACGCCCATTCAAAATGGCCAGAGGTCATCAAAATGTCCTCCACCACCACGGAGAAAACTATTGCAGTCCTGCGGACCATCTTCGCCAGGAATGGCTTGCCAGAACAGATTTGCTCCGACAATGGACCACAGTTTGTGTCCGAGGATTTCCGGAGGTTTCTGAGGAATAATTGGATGAAACATTACACATCTGCCCCATATCATCCAGCCACAAATGGATTGGCTGAGAGGTTTGTTCAGACCTTTAAAAAGGCAATAAAGGCAATGCATAACGATGACATACCACTACAACACAAGGTGGATAATTTCTTGTTTGCTTACCGGAATGCGACACATGCAGTCACCAACCAAACTCCAGCCGTAATGTTCTTCAACCGAAGGCTAAGATGTCGCCTGGATTTGCTCAAACCAAACATAAGACGAGATGTTGAGGATAAGCAATTCCAGCACATAAATGAGAAGCCAACCAGGAGCTTCAAGATAGGGCAACCAGTCTTGGCCCACGACTACCGAACAGAAAAATGGCAGCCAGGAACGATATGCACACAGCAGGGACCACTAATGTACACAGTGGACGTTGGAGAGAGCATCGTGAGACGCCATGCTGACCAGATTCTAGAGTCACAGGAACAAGCCAAACCCATACCACGAGCAGGTGCACCTGGTAATCAACCCGAAGTACAGATTGCGTCGACCTCAGAAGCAGTGGTATTGGAAGCTGACGAACCAACCAATGACAATGAGCCAGAATCAACTCCGCTGCAAGAACAGGATACTCGAGAAAGGCATTATCCAGTCAGGATCAGGAAGCCTCCTCAAAGACTGAACTTATAAATGATTATTTCAGTTGATGTATATAGTACAGAGAAAATTGTAATTAGTTATTATTTAGTTGTTAAATGAATGTTATGTACTGTTTACCTAAAAGGGGAGGAATTGTTGTGTATGTACCTTTAAGAGAAGAACTGATTCTATACTGCAGTACCGGCAGTGACCACCCCTGTATATAAAGCCATAGCAGGCTTCTGTACTTCAGTCTTGAGTTCTCCCTCTGTTCAGTAAATACCTGTTTTATTGTTCTCCTGCAGTCCGAGTATTATTGATACCCGGACACTACAATTGCAAGCCCCTCAATTTTCTTAAGGTATCAGCCTCAGCACAATGGCTGACACTTTGCAACCTCACACCTCTGAAGCAGAAGATTGTGGGTTCAAGTCCCAATCCAGAGACATGAGCACATAATCTAGGCTGACACCACAGTGACTACACTTCAAAAGTATTTAATAGGCTGTAGAGAAGTTTGGGATGTCCTGAGGTTGTGAAAGGTGGTGTGTACATAAATGCAAATTTTTTCTCTGATAGAAAGGGGTACCACTTACTGTGCAGATTGTGTGTGACCAGATGCATAGACTCCTTCATGGGAAAGCCAGATATGCTGGAAGTTGCCACGCTGCATTCGTCAGGAGATCTACCGCGCCCCCCTCCGAGCTCTTCAAAGAAGAGCATCACGTGAAAGAATGGTTTGTGGGTGACAAGGTCTAGTCCCTGTTTTTAGGGAGTCTAAAGGGTCTAGATAATGTCGACCATGACGAGCTGTTTCACCTTGTCCAGAACAGTATAACCAGAGGATACGGCCTGCACCTGAAGGGGATAAATTCAGAGCTAATCTGCGGAAACGTTAATTTCAGTGAGCAAGTGGTCAATCTATTGAACTGGCTCCCTAGGGAAATAGTGGAAGCAGATAGGGCTGATTCATTCACAAAATAATATTTTAGGATACAGTATATGAGTAGTACGAGACATGACGTGGCAAGTGTAGCGTGCTTGGGAGAAATAGGTGACTTTGGACCTTTAGTTCCCAAAGCTTTCCACCATTGGATGTTTTCTTTGCCTCATGCCTGTTGTAGATTAATTGATAGAGATTAATTGCCATAATTAATCAACAACTCTATTATCGTTGTATCATACAACTTCCAGGATGGTAGAAGGAGAACTAGATGGACAGTGGTCTTTTTTTATCTAGAAATTCCTGATTGCTACAATGAGGCACTTGCTTCTACCAGGGTTTTCAATGAGATTACCATGGGATATAAACTGCAGTTTTTGCTGCCTTGATCGATCAGGAGGGGCTCTACAATATGCTCCAGAGCATGTATCCTGCATAGTTGTAGCCTCTTCTGTGCTGCACAACTTTTCCATCCAAAAAGGTTTGGACATGGAGATTGCTGGGGAGGTGGCCTGCAGTACAACACAGCATGGAGTGGAGCATCAGGAGGACCACTGCTGAGGACACAGCAGCAGCTGCAAGTGAATTTAGAACTCAACTTATCAGTTTAACACAGCCTAACTTTGTCATCACTGCAACTAGTTAAAAGGAGCACTCCCGAGCGGCAGGAGCCTGAGACGGGAAGGAGCGGACCTGAAGGGAGCACAGCGAAAGCTGAGCAGTTCAAAGGAGCGGCAGCAACTCAATAGAGGCAGTTTTTGAAAGAGTGACGTCAGAGTAAAAAAAGTGACATCGGCATAAGGGAAGTAGCTGATTGGTGAGTAGCTGTGAGTGTATTTTTTTTAAGTTTATAAGTTTATTTCTGCTAAGTTAGTTAATAATCTATTAACTGGAGGGAACGAGCTGATTGGTGAATAGCTGGGGAGTGTTTTTTGTAAGTTTAAAGTTTATTTCTGCTGGGTTAGTTCTTATATTAAATAGAGGCATGGCAGGGCAGCTCAGTCCCGTGGAGTGCACATCCTGTGCCATGTGGGACGTCCTGGACGCTTTGTGTAGCCTGGACGACCACATGTGCGGGAAGTGTCGCCAGCTACAGCAACTCGAGCTCCGGGCTTTGGACCATGAGCGGTGACTGGAGTCACTGCAGTGCATCCGCGAGGCTGAGAGTTATGTGGATAGCACGTTTCTAGAAGTGGTCACCCCGCAGTTTAAGAGTGTGCAGGCAGAGAGGGAATGGGTGACCGCCAGACAGAAGAGGAGGACCAGGCAGGTAGTGCAGGAGTCCCTGGAGTGCATCGCGCTCTCCAACCAGTATTCTGTTCTGAGTACTGGTGAGGGCGATGGTTCCTCTGGGGAGTGCAGCCAGAGTCAAGTCCACGGCACCACGGGTGGCTCAGCTGCACGGTGGGGGGGGGAGGAAAAAGAGTGGAAGAGCAATAGTGGTAGGGGATTCGATAGTTAGGGGAGCAGACGGGCGTTTCTGCGGCCGTAGACGTGATTCCAGGATGGTATGTTGCCTCCCTGGTGCCAGGGTCAAGGATGTCACTGAGCGGCTGTAGGACACTCTGAGGGGGGAGGGTGAACAGCCAGAGGTCGTTGTCCACATCGGTACCAACGACATAGGCAGAAAGAGGGATGAGGTCCTGCAGGCAGAGTTTAGGGAGCTAGGATAGAGATTAAAAAGCAGGATCTCAAAGGTAGTAATCTCCGAATTACTCCTGGTGCCACATGCTAGTGAGTACAGGAATAGGAGGCTAGTACAGATGAATGCGTGGCTGGAGAAATGATGCAGGAGGGAGGGCTTTAGATTCCTGAGGCATTGGGACCGTTTCTGGGGAAGGTGGGACCTGTACAAGCCGGACGGGTTACACCTCAACAGAGCTGGGACCAATATTCTCACGGGGAGGTTTGTTAGTGCTGTTGGGGAGGGTTTAAACTAGCTTGGCAAGGGGATGGGCACCAGCATATAGGAGTAGAAAAGAGGAATAAGGTGCATAAAAGAGTGAGTGTGTTGGATAGTACTAGAGAAGATAGTACTAGAGGCGGTAGTAGTACCATATTATATAGGAGTAGACTAAGAAAGACTACGAAAAATTCAAAAATGGGTTTAGAATGCATGTACGTAAACGCACAAAGTGTGTGAATAAGGTTGGTGAGCTACAAGCACAATTAGCCATGTGGCAATATGATGTTGTGGCAATAACGGAAACGTGGCTTAAAAACGGTGAGGACTGGGCACTTAATATTCAAGGGTACAAGGTGTTCAGAAAAGATAGGGAAGGAAAAAAGGCAGGTAGGGTGGCAGTGCTGATTAAGGAAGACATTGTAGTGCTGATTAAGGGAGGATGTTCTTGAGGGGACAAAGACAGAATCCATTTGGTTAGAGTTGAGGCGCAAAAAGGGTATGATCATGCTATTGGGGGTATTCTATAGGCCTCCAACTAGTGAGAGGGAGGTAGAGGAGCAAATCTGCAGGGAAATCGCAGAGATATGCAAGAGCTATAGAGTGGTGATATTGGGGGACTTTAATTACCCAAATATCGATTGGGATAACGCTAGAGTAAACAGAAAGGAGCGGGAGGAATTTCTGAAATGTGTTCAGGAGAATTTCCTTGTCCAATATGTTCTTGGCCCAACTAGGAAGGAGGCATTGCTGGATCTGGTGCTGGGGAATGAGGTGGGCCAGGCCGACCAAGTGTCTGTGGGAGAACACTTGGGTACGAGTGATCATCGTATCATAAGATTTCGATTAGCAATGGAGAGGAGCAAGGAACAATCTAGAGTGGAACTTCTAAACTGGAATAGGGCTAACTTCAATGGGATGTGAAAGGATCTAGCCAGGGTAAAATGGAACCAAAGACTGACAGGAAAAACTGTAACAGGACAATGGGTGATCTTTAAGGAGGAGATGTTCCAAGTACAGGGTAGGTACATTCCAACAAGAGGGAAGGGGAAGGGAACCAAAGCAAGGGCTCCTTGGATGACGAGGGAGATAGAGAAGATGATGAAACAAAAAAAGAGGGTGTATGATGCATGTCAGGTGAATTCTTCAAGGGGGAACCAGACCAAATACAATAAGTTGAGAGGGGAATGTGAAGATGAAAATAAGATTGGCAGAGAGAATATGAGAGTAGAATGGCAGTTAACATAAAAGGAACCCAAAAATCTTCTACCAGTATGTAAACAGTAAGCGGGTAGTAAGAGGCGGTGTGGGGCCTGTTAGAGTCAAAGATGGTGATATATGCTTAGAGGCACAGGGCAAGGCTAAAATACTCAATGAGTACTTTGTATTTGGTGTTTACTAAGGAGGTGGATGCTGACAAAATATCAGTAGAAGTGGAAAAGGTAGAAGCAATGGAAGGGGTGAACACTCAATGTTTTTAAGGGGAGATTGGCTAAGTACTTGAAGGAAATAAACTTGCATGGCTACGGGGATAGAGCGGGTGAATGGAACTGACTGGATTGCTCTACAGAGAGCCGACACGAACTTGATGGGCCGAATGGCCTCCTTCTGTGCCATTATGACTCTGTGTTCTCCCGCCTTCAAATGAATAACATTCTTCAAACCAGTACTTATCCTGCAACTATATGACTATTCAAGTCTAAATCACCTAATTGAATAATTGAACATGAAATAAGTTAACCATTTCCTGTATGTCCATGAATAACAAATGAAATAAGTGCTATTCGTTCCGCAGCCTCTGCTTTCCATGAGAGTTTAAAGCTGCTTTCTTTCTCTTATTCTAGTGTAACCTGAGGACCAGTATCACAAAAGACAACTGACTGCTCCTGTGATACAAAAGGCTCATGCGACTGAGATGGCCATCCTTCCATGGCCTGAGATGACCCTGGCTCATGTACTGATGCTGCTCCTGCTGCATCCCTGGAACTGGTCACTGGGCAGCTTGGTGTCACCTCCTACATGTCACTTGGGTAGTGTTCTGTGGGCGAAGGCTCGTGCTGCTATCCTGAGAAAATTGTAGCCGCAGCCATTGACCCTGGCTTTGGATCTGCATCCCCACTGATCAGCAGAGTGCTGGTCTAATAGCAGCTATCAGATCCTGAAAATTCTAAGAGACAGTAGCCTACATTCTGGTCCCGGGAAGGCTGACTGCAATGCAGCGGCCAGACTATTCATGATTCTTGCAAAAAAGAAGGAAGCTTCCTTGATGTTACAGTAAATGAGGCTATAAACTCAAGCCACTGTCCTGAGAGCCTCTACATATATATGATGTTCCTTGAGTATTCTTCTTTTCAGGCGCGTACCCATGATTTCTGGGACCCATGACTCTAAAGCCATGGGCGGCAGCCTTCTCCGCTGCCTCCACTCTGAACATGGCACATCCTCACCCGCTCTCAGGAATCCTAACCAAAGTCATTCTACTTCAGGTGGGAGGTTGCACCCCCTTCCCCAGAAACCAGGACTATGTAGCTCACCAGCCCTCTTTGAAGAGCTGGCATAGGCTTAGTGGGTCGAATGGTCTCCTCTGCTGTAATTTCTATGACTATGCTTACAAAAAAATTATATTGATTGATTTTGCAGGCAAAGGTTTAATGTTGGGAAAAATGTCTTTCTCTTTCAGACTAATGTTGATGTGTTTGTACAATGTAAGCATTAACCTGAAAGGCCTACAGTACATCAGTGAGAGCCCAGGTTTCATCCCTTTGTTGTTCTGGCTTCTGGAAGGTAAGTCTTGTATGAGTTGGCAGCAACAGTGTCACTTGGCTCATGACTCTTTATTGGCTTTAATCTTGTCCTGATGTTATGGATGAAATGTACTCCAGAGGTTTCTGGTAAGCTGCCTGTGAGCCTTTGTTGGGTCACAGAAAATTTCATACTAGAAATTTTCAGTAGAACTGCACACTAACATAGCACTTACACTTATGTAGGGCTTCTGATGCAGAAAAATCTTCGTACTTTACAAAGAAGCAGACACCAAGCAGGAAGTAAGAAATTCCTGCGGGTGGGGGAACACTGGGGATCGGCTTTTAGGATGTTTTTGAAGATGGAATGAAGTGACAAGGTGAAGTTTTCGAAGGCAGGGCTCATTGTCTGATGGTGGAGCAGGTGACTAATAATCCAAAGTCCGAGGGATGGAAGGTATGTGCTATGGTTCAGATTCCTGGGACATTGGGACCAATTCTGGGGCACGAGAGCCCTGTACAGGATGGATGGGCTTCATTTGAATAAGGCTGAGACCAATGTCACCAGGAGAGTAACTAGTGCTGTGGGGGAGGGTTTTAATTACAATGCAGGGAGAGGGAAAAGCAAGATGAGTAAGTAGGAAGGGGAAAGGGGTATAGGAAAGACAAAAGAGAAAAACAAGAAAGTAACAAAGAATAAATCAGAAGGAGGAGGAATTAAATAGAGTAAGATTTCCAAAAAATTGAAGTTAGGATTGACTGGTATGTACATGAATGCACAAGGCATTTCAAACAAGAGTTATAAGCATTAATAACTATGGAAGGATAGGATATTGTAGCTATAACAAGGATATGGCTTGGGGTTGGACTGATTGGGGACAATTCTGGTGTGCTTCATGCTCTGATTCGGGGAGTGGTAACAGCTGAGAAATTTGGCATGATTCTGGTCCACCCCATTTGTAATCTGCTCAGTTTTGAAGGGGGGGCGGATTTCTCAGCCGCAAACTGTTCCCCTCTGAAAAAGTTGAGAGGGGTGGATAATATCATGGACGCAGGAAGCCCAATTCACAACGTTTGCGCCCCACTAATTCCACTTCGTGCTCCTGCCTACAGACAGTGGGCACTGGAACTTCTCAGATGACAGGTTTAAAGGGGTAGGCAGCTCATGCCTGGTACTAATGCCAGAAACTATTTCTGCTTTCCTCCAAGTCCCTGTCTTAATTGTACATGCTCTTCAGTGCAGGGGGTATAGAGAGAAGATTGAATTCTAGCAGGGAGCCAAACTTTCCTCTTCATGGGGCTTGTTCTTAGAGTGTAGTGGGGAGCAGTCGTCAGCAGGCATGCAGGTCGAACATCAGCATGTAGGAGGAGGCTTGCTCATAGTGTTTCTCACCCAGCAGAATGTACAGGCCAAGAAAAACATTCCTGCTCTAAGATGCCACCAAATATTTCCTCAGCCCTGGCCCCTATCCTTCCATTGAGACAAACCTGTCTGAGTTTACATCTGAGGTTGTGAATAATTATTCAAATGTAATTAGACTGGAGAATGAAGTGCGATTAGCACTTGGGTATTAAAACAGTGTTAACCAAATTAGAACTGACTTACATCCGATGATACAAATTGGCCCCAATATTCCCAGTTATAACATTTTCAAGAGAGATAAAGAGGTGCAAAAAAGGGAGGGCAGCATTATCAATAAAGGAATAAAAACAGAAAATGCTGGAAATATTCAGCAGGTCAGGCAGCATCTGTGGAGAGAGAAACAGAGTTAATGTTTCAGGTCGATGACCCTTCGTCAGAGGTGGTGGTGAGGTAGAGCTGGGTGTCATCAGCGAACACGTGGAACCAAGGGATATGGGGATAGTGCGGCAAGGTGAAGTTGAGGTAGTAGATCAGCCATGATCTTATTGAATGGTGGAGCAGGCATGAAGGGCTGAATGGCCTACTCCTGCTCCTATTTCTTATGTTCTGATGTTGTGTTTTCGGATGATGTCGCCGAGGGGCAGCATGTTGATAAAGAATAGGAGGGGGACTCCAGAGGTAACAGTGCAGGAGTAGGAAGAGAAGCCATTGCAAGTGATTCTCTGGCTATGACTGGATAGAATTGTAGAATCATAGAAAATGACTGCACAGAAGGTGTGCCAGTCGAAAAAGAGCTATTCAGCCTAATCCCACTTTCCAGCTCTTGGTCCGTAGCCCATAGCCTTACAGTTTACGGCACCTTGTGATGATAGTTTCTGGGGGGGATTTTAACTCAGGTGCGGGATGGTGTCGTGTTATCCGAATTTCGTGTTTCCCACACAACTCTAAATGGATGTGGGAGATTGATGCAATTTTAACTGAATTGGCCAATTGATTTCCAACGTGTGGGAAGCCTTTGCAAATGGGTTTTTCATGACTGAAAGTCCCCGCCGATGACGTCATCATTGCTGCTGCATTTAAGGTCCACAGCAAGCCTTGCTTCTTCTGCAGACTGCCAAGCTTCTTGACTGTGCAGTGTGAGGGAGCTGCAGCAAATATGACAAGCGGGAGGGCCAGATCAGCTCCTCGCTTTGACGAGGTGGCACTGTAGGCATTAGTGGATGGGGCTAGGGCCAACAGGGAGGTGCTGTTCCCTTCATCAGGGAGGAAGAGGCCTCCCACTCAGACCAAGGCTGTGTGGATGCAGGTGGCTGAGGAGGTCAACTCCTTGGGAGTCACCCGCAGAACCTGGATACAGTGCAGGAAAAGATTTCATGACCTTCAGCGCACTGGAAAAGTGAGTATGAATTTCCCATCACCCTCAATCTGATCCCCATTGCCTTTCCTCACCAGCACTCAGCTTTAGCAACCTCTTCCTCCATATCCCACTTGACACTGACATCCATGCACCCTTACCCATTCCCTCTCTATGCTCACATTCACATAACTATTCGACCATGCAGCCCTCACACTCCCTATCACTCTGATGCTTTGAACACAACTGACAACACACAGGGAGGGCCCTTGGTCTTGCAACCTCACTCCATCTTTGTCTCCTTCTAAGTATCTATGCTATGCAATCTCTACACTCACTCCTTCATTCTCACTCAACCTCCACTTGTCTCCCTCATTGCAGGAAAAGAGAGCTCACAACAAAAGAGAGCGAGCCAGGACAGGAGGAGGGACAGCTTCAATAGCCCACCTGACCCCCTGGGAGGAGGCCGTCCTGGAAATTATGGGAATAGAGGATGATTTGCGCGTGGGGGACGGACAGACAGGTGTAACACAGCAAGCTGGTGACAGAAAAGTTTCCCATCGCTCTCTTTGACATTGCATGAGTCGATTATAATGATTGTGAAGCTGTAACAGATGCACTTATGAGCATCTGCAAAAAGCTATGTGCATGTAGCCTTTGCATCACATCTCTGACTCTTTCCGTTACTTCCCCACAGGACCATCACAAGCATCCGTCCCCCCTAGCCAGGAAGAAGAGGCTGAGCAGCTAGACTCCTCAGAGGAAGCTGCAACCTCTGAGGGCACAGCGTCAGCAGAATTCAGCGCACCCAGCACCAGCGCAGACACTCACACCTCGGTGGGACTTTCGGGACATAGAGTAGTGTTGTCACCTGGTGTATCACAGCTCACAAGTGAGCATCAGCAGATTGTGGAGACAGGGACAGCAGTGGAGAGTCCTAGTCAGAGGGCGCAGGACTCTGCCAGCTCGGCTCAGCAGCATGTCGACCCTCTGGGTCCATCCATAAGATCAGAGGTGATGGAACTCCAGGTACAGATGCAGGAGTCTCTGGCAGGTTTTGTCTCTAGGGTCGCTGCGAGTGTGGAGCGAATGGAGGAGTCCATAGCGAACATGAGCAGAGCCTTTGTGGAGTCATTGGCGCATGAACACATCACCACGGAAAGGATGGCTACCTCCGTGGAAAGGATTGCTACCTCCGTGGTAAGGCTGGCTACCGTAGAGGAGAGGATGGCTACGGTAGAGGAGAGGATGGCTACGGCCATGGAGGAGCTTAGTCGCCAGGGTATGGAAAACATGGTCATTGTTCAGAATCGAATGACATCTCTTGAGGAGCGATGGACATCTATTGAACAGAGAAACCAGACCTTCATGGAAGTCCTTTTGAGTAGGACTGCCATTGCAGATACGGGTCCCCATGGCCCCCCTGATGTGCAGCAAGGTGCTCTCCAGCCACTTGCAGGCGCTGAGGGGAACCTGACCCATGAGAGGGAGGTTGGTGGCAGACCTCAAGGAAGTGGGGGC
The DNA here is from genome assembly GCF_052327205.1 of Somniosus microcephalus. Taxonomy (NCBI): domain Eukaryota; kingdom Metazoa; phylum Chordata; class Chondrichthyes; order Squaliformes; family Somniosidae; genus Somniosus; species Somniosus microcephalus. Next base: position 134,872,089 of record NC_141000.1, on the reverse strand, counting down.
TCCTCTCCAAGCGCTCACACTTCCATGCCACTGCAGAGCCCCACCGGAGTCCACACCCAAGTGAGATAGACGTCTCAACCCCTGCACAGCCGCAGGAGCAGCAGACTGGTGACGAGCCCTCACAGGCTCGCAATCCCAGAGGACGCCCGCCAAAGGTGTCGAGACAGGAGCAGCAGGAAAGTGAGCAAGGGGCCTCCACATCTGCTGAAGCCACAGAGGAGGCACCACGTAGGAGCACGTGTAAGAGGAAAATTCTGCACAAATAGTCACAAGGGTAGTCACTTGGGTGCAATTTTGTGTTTATTGTAAAAATGCCATCACGTCATTATTGAACATAAAAATTCTGATGGCAAATGTTGCAGTTGTGGCGTCTGTCATTTCGCTATTGGGACTTCCACATTGAGGCCTTAGGAATACTTGCAACTGTCAGTATGGTGGTCAGAGTGCTAGGAACCCTCTGGTTCTTGGCCATTGTCAAAGCTCTGGTAAGAAGCAGCGAGGTAAAAATGTTTGATTGACTAGGCTAAGCAAATCTGGCCAGGATGAGTGCGTTCCTTGCATCCCAGGCAGCAATGTTCTCGCGTAATGCTGCCGCTGGTTGATGGGCCTCTGCAGGATGTTCGTTTTCACACTCCTCCCCCTCATCTGAGGAGGATATGTGAGGAGCCACTTGGTCCTCAGGAATCTGCAAGCCACGACGCTGTGCCATGTTGTGAAGTGCACAGCAAACCCCGACGATTCTGGAGACCCTGTGATGCACTATCAATTACTCAAAAGACTGAGGTTAAGCGAGTAACTAACAGGCTTTTATTAACAAGAGAATGAAGGTGTGCCTCGAGTGGTCGACCAGTCCAGAATACAGAGGGACTGTGGAGCAATCACCTTTATACCTGGACTCGTGGGAGGAGTCAGCCGAGGCATGTACAGACATGTACACAGTGGAATACAAACACCCACACAGGCAGGTATAACAGTGGTTTACCACATTCACCCCTTGTTTAAAAATGAGTCCGGCGGGGTGAAGTGTATTAAAAGTTTGTGTATTGGAGTCTCTCCGGAGGTCTTGTCTGCCGCTGTGATCGACGTGGCGACGGCAGGGGTAGTGAAGCTTCCGGCGTCGAGTCCCGCGTAGGCTGGGGCACTGGTGTGTAGTCCTCGTGGGTGTCGAGCGGGTCGCGGGGCCCAGGCGTGCCGTCTGCTGGGGTTGGATATTGGATCGTGGGGGGGGGTGGTAGTGGGTTACTGGGGCCCCCGAGGGTGTGAGGTCTCGTATGGAGACTGTGTCCTCCCGCCCGTCCGGGTACGCAATGTAAGCATACTGGGGGTTGGCGTGGAGGAGGTCGACCTTCTCGACCAGGGGGTCCGTTTTATGGGTCCTCACGTGTTTTCTCAGTAGGACCGGCCTTGGGGACGTCAGCCATGGCGGTAGCGATGTCCCCGATGTGGACTTCCTTGGGAAGACAAACATTTTCTCATGAGGGGTGGCGTTAGTGGCAGTGCAGAGCAGTGACCGAATAGAGTGGAGCGCATCGGGGAGCACATCCTGCCAGCGGGAGGTCGGAAGGCCCCTAGACTTTAAGGCTAGCAGGGCGGCCTTCCAAACTGTCGCATTCTCTCTTTCCACCTGTCCGTTCCCCCGGGGGTTGTAACTGGTGGTCCTGCTTGTGGCAATACCCCTAGCGAGCAGGTACTGGCGGAGTTCGTCGCTCATAAACGATGAGCCCCGGTCGCTATGGATATAGCTGGGGAAACCGAACAGGGTGAAGAGGTCGTTCAGACATTTAATGACCGTGGCACTGGTCATGTCCGGGCAGGGGATGGCGAACGGGAAACGGGAGTACTCATCAATAATGTTGAGGAAGTACACATTGCGGTCGGAGGAGGGGAGAGGCCCTTTAAAATCAACGCTCAGGCACTCGAAGGGGCGAGTGGCTTTTATCAGGTGAGCCCTGTCTGGTCTATAAAAGTGCGGTTTGCACTCAGCGCAGACTTGGCAGTTCCTGGTCATGGTCCTGACCTCCTCAATGGAGTAAGGCAGGTTGCGGGCCTTGATGAAGTGGAAGAACCTGGTGACCCCCGGGTGGCAGACGTCATTGTGGAGGGCCCGCAGTCTATCGATCTGCGCGCTGGCGCAGGTGTCACGCGATAGAGCATCCGGGGGTTCATTGAGCATCCCGGGCCGGTACAAGATCTCATAATTGTAGGTGGAAAGTTCGATTCTCCACCTCAAGATCTTGTCGTTTTTGATTTTGCCCCTCTGCTTGTTGTTAAACATAAAAGCAACTGAACGCTGGTCAGTGAGCAGGGTAAATCGTTTTCCGGCCAGGTAGTGCCTCCAATGATGCACAGCCTCCACAATAGCCTGGGCCTCCTTCTCAACAGCGGAGTGTCTGGTCTCCGGGCCCTGGAGGGTTCGTGAAAAGAAGGCCACGGGTCTCCCCGCCTGATTAAGGGTAGTGGCCAGGGCAAAGTTGGACGCGTCGCTTTCCACCTGGAAGGGGATGGATTCGTCCACTGCGTGCATGGTGGCTTTGGCAATGTCTTCCTTGATACAGTGGAAGGCTAAGCGGGCCTCTGCCGTCAAGGGAAAAGAGGTGGACTTGATCAGCGGACGGGCCTTGTCCGCATAGTAGGGGACCCACTGGGCATAATAGGAGAAAAACCCTAGACACCTCTTCAGGGCATTGAGGCATTGGGAGTTCCATAAGGGGACGCATCCGGTCGGGGTCGGGACCGATGACTCCGTGTTCCACAACACAGCCAAGGATGGCGAGGCGGCTTGTGCGGAATATGCACTTCTCCTTGTTATACGTCAGGTTCAGGAGTTGGGCGGTGCAGAGGAACTTTTCGAGGTTTGCGTCATGGTCCTGCAAGTCATGGCCGCAGATGGTCACATTGTCCAGATATGGGAAAGTGGCCTGCAACGCATTTTGATCGACCATCCGGTCCATCTCCCTTTGGAAGACGGAGACCCCGTTGGTGACGCCAAACGGAACCCTAAGGAAGTGATAGAGGCGGCCGTTTGCCTCAAAGGCAGTATACTGGCGGTCCTCAGGGCGGATAGGGAGCTGGTGGTACGCTGATTTCAGGTCAATGGTCGAGAAGACGCGGTACTGCGCGATCTGGTTGACCATATCAGCTATGCTGGGGAGTGGGTAAGCACCCAGCAGGGTGTAGCGATTTATTGTCTGGTTGTAGTCGATGACCAGGCGCTGCTTCTCGCTGGTCTTAACGACCACAACCTGGGCTCGCCAGGGGCTGGTGCTGCCCTCAATAATCCCCTCCTTCAGGAGCCGCTCCACTTCGGTTTTAATGAAAACCCTGTCCCCGGCACTGTATCGCCTGCTCTTTGTGGCGATGGGCTTACAGTCGGGGGTGAGGTTAGCAAACAGTGGGGGGGGGGGTGACTCTGAGTGTGGAGAGGTTGCACCTGGTGCGCGGCGGGCAATTTGGAAGCTGCTGGCTGCGGACTGTGAGTGGGGGGAGGGGTCCACCGTACGCAATCGTAACACTTTTAAGGTGGCACTGAAAATCTAACCCCAGTAGAACGGCAGCGCAGAGGTGGGGCAGGACCAGAAGTTTAAAATTATCGTACACAGTCCCGTCTACTAAGAGTGTCACCACGCAGTAGCCGCCAATGTCCGCTGACTGGGACTCGGAGGCCATAGAAATCCGCTGGTGCGCAGGCAGGACTGGGAGAGAGCAACGCCGCACCGTGTCGGGGTGGATGAAGCTCTCCGTGCTCCCAGAGTCAAAAAGGCAGGTTGTTTCGTGACCATTTACCTTAATGTCCATTGTGGACCGGGCCAGTTGGTGCGGTCTCGCTTGGTCCAGCGTAACGGAGGCCAGCGTAGGGGTCGGTGTGTCGCTGCGGATATCAGATGAGGCGGTGTTGGGGGCCTGCTGCGTCCCGGCTGGCGTCCAAGATGGCGGCGTCCATGATCCCCATGTGGCTGGAGGCGTCCAAAATGGCTGCTGTTCCGGTGGTTCGCACATGGCTGGGGAGGCCCAAGATGACGGCCCACACGCGGCGCTGCTGGGGTTCGGGGTGGCTTTGGCCCTGCAGATGCTGGCGTAGTGTCCCTTCTTCCCGCAGCCCGAGCAGATCGCATTTTTCGCCGGGCAGCGCGCTCTGGGGTGTTTGGCCTGGCCACAGAAGTAGCATTTCTGGCCTTGGGACACTGCTGCGGTAGTTGGGCCGTTGCTGGGATGTGGCTGGGGTGGCACGGCGCTATGAGACGGTCCTACCGTGTCCCAGGCTGTCGTTCCCCGCGGCGTCCACGGTGCAGAGGAGTAGGCATCCATGCCCCGGTAGGCTGCGTCCAATGATAGTGCGAGTTCAGAGGCCTTGTTGAGGTCGAGGTCACCCTGCTCCAACAGTCGCTGTCGGGTGTAATTGGACCTGTGGCCCGCTACAAAAGCGTCCCGGATAAGTTCCTCTGTGTACACGGCGGCCTTTACATCCTTACAACCACAGGCCCGGCCAAGCACAGACAGTGCCTGAAGGTATTCCTCGGTCGATTCCCCAGGTTGTTGTTTACGACTCCCCAGGAGGTGCCTGGCGTACACCTCGTTCACTGGGCGCGTGTACTGGTCCTTGAGGAGCTTGAGAGCAGCCGTGTACGAGGTCGCGTCCTGGATGACCGAGTACGCTCGGTGGTTCACTTTGAAGGTCAGGACATCCAGTTTGTCCTCATCCGATTTGACCGTTGCAGCGGAGGCGATCAGGAATCTTTCAAAGCACCTAAGCCAGTGAGCAAACTTGGTGGATGCGTCCGCCTCCCGATGGTCTAAGTCCAGGCATGCTGGTGTGAGGATCTTCTCCATTATAAAAAAATCTTGTTAATAAAATTGATGCGCTATCAATTACTCAAAAGACTGAGGTTAAGCGAGTAACTAACAGGCTTTTATTAACAAGAGAATGAAGGTGTGCCTCGAGTGGTCGACCAGTCCAGAATACAGAGGGACTGTGGAGCAGTCACCTTTATACCTGGACTTGTGGGAGGAGTCAGCCGAGGCATGTACAGACATGTACACAGTGGAATACAAACACCCACACAGGCAGGTATAACAGTGGTTTACCACACCCTGGCTGCTGAGTACTGCAGGGCTCCACCTGATCTATCCAGGCATCTGAAGCGCATCTTCAGCAAACCGATGGTTTGCTCGATAATGGATCTGGTGGAAACGTGGCTGGAGTTGTAGCGCTCCTCGGCTTCGTTGGCTGGCCTCCTCAACGGCGTCATTAGCCACGTCCTCGGGATAGCCCTTGTCTCCAAGTAGCCATCTGTTAAGTTGGTCTGGCGGACTGAATAGCGGAGGCACACTAGACTGGCGCAGTATGAAGGAGTCATGGCAACTGCCAGGGTACATGGCACAAACATGCAAATTTTCCTTCTTGTGGTCACACACCAGCTGAACGTTGAGGGAGTGGAAGCCCTTGCGGTTGACAAAAATACCTGGATTGCGATGGGGTGCCCTAAGGGCCACATGTGTGCAGTCAACGACGCCCTGCACCCTTGGAAAGCCTGCCAGATTAGCTAATCCAACCGCTCGTGCCGTGACACTTGCTCGATCCTTAGTGAAATGGATGTGATTGTGCGCGAGGGCAAAGAGGGCATCGGTTACCTGCGTGATGCAAGTGTGTGCGGCCGCCTGGGAGATGCCACTGATGTCTGCTGCTGATCCCTGGAATGAGCCTTAGGCAAAAAAGTTGATTGCGGTGGTGACTTTGATGGCCACTGGTAATGCTTGTCCACCTGGTCCTCTGGGCAGCAGGTCTTGCTGTAGCATTGCGTTGATGTCAGTCACTGCCTCTCGCGAAAGTCGGAGCCGCCTTTGGCACTGCTGCTCAGACATGTTGAGCTGACCCTGCGTCTGTAGACCCTGTTTGGGGGGTATCTCCTGCGCTGACGGGCTTCCAGGCGCTGGCCCCTTCTGGCCTGTGCAGCTTCAGGTGGGTGAGCAGCAGCCTGGTGCTCCTGTTGCTGCTGTTGCTGGTGCTGCTGTTGTTCCTGGTTCTGCTGCTGTCGCGGCTGGTGCTCGAGCGCCTCTAATGCCCAGATGGGAAGGAAATAAATAGGATTATAGAGGCCATTTAGTGGTTGTTAAGGGCCTTAACGACCAGTCCCGCCTGTTGAATGCGGGACGGAGTCGGGACCATCAGACATGACTGAGTTAAAATTGCTCGGAGTCGGGAACCAAGCAGGAGGGGTCCCGCCCGCCAGTTTTTGCAATTTTAACCCCCCGCACACCTCCAAGCCCGCCTCCACGGCTCAATGAAAATCGAGGCCACTGCCTCTACCACCCTTTCAGTGAGTTCCAGACCCCCACCACCCACTGGGTGAAAAAAGTTCTCCTCAACTCCCCTCTAATCCTTCTACCAATTACTTTAAATCTATGCCCCCTGGTTATTGATCTCTCTGCTAAGGGAAATAGGCACTTCCTATCCACTCTATCTAGGCCCTCATAATTTTATACAATTAAGTCTCCCCTCAGCCTCTGTTCCAAAGAAAACAACCCCAGCATATCCAATCTTTCCTCATAGCTAAAATTTTCCAGTCCTGGCAACATCCTCGTAAATCTCCTCTGTACCCTCTCTAGTGCAATCACATCTTTAGATAAGATAGATAGGAATGGAACCAGGCAAGGGCAGTCCCACCCAGCTGGACAACGGAGGAGACGTGTTGGAGGAGAATGGTGTGGTCAACCAGTAAACAGGTCAAGAAGAACGAGGTGGGATAGTTTACCACGGTCACAGTCACATTTGTGGCTTTGAGAAGAGCTGTTCCGGTACTGTGGCAGGGACGGAAACCTGATTGGAGCGATTCAAACATGGAGTTCTGGGAAAGATGGGCACGGATTTGGGAGACGACCGTATGTTTAAGGACTTTGGAGAGGAGGTTGGAGATGGGACAGTAGTTTGCAAAGACAGAGGGGTCAAGGGCTGTTTTTTTGAGGAGAGGGGTGATGACGGAAGATTTGAAGGGGAGGGGGACAGTACCTGAGGAGAGAGAACTGTTAACACTATCAGCTAACATGGGGGCCAGGTAAGGAAGTTGTGTGGTCAGCAGCTTAGTGGGTCTTATGGACAAGATGAGTTCAAAAAAGGGGAGAAGGATAAACCTGGCAATTACAGGCCAGTCAGTTTAACGTTGGTGGTGGGAAAGCTTTTAGAAACAATAATCCGGGAGAAAATTAACAGCCACTTGGACAAGCATGGACGAAAGGAGAGCCAGCATGGATTTGTTGAGGGCAAATTGTGTTTGACTAACTTGATTGGGTTTTTTGATGGGGTAGCAGAGAGGGTGAATGAGGGCAGTGCAGCTGATGTTGTGTATATGGACTTTCAAACGGCGTTTGATAACGTACCACATATTAGGCAGTAGCAGCATGGATACAAAATTGGCTAAGGGATAGAAAACTGGAGGGAGGTTTACAATGGTGTTCCCAAGGCTGCAGTGCTAGGACCACTGATGTTTTGATATACATTAATGATTTGGACTTGGGGGTACAGGGCACAGTTTCAAAATTTGCAGATGACACGAAACTTGGAAGTGCAGTAAACAGTGAAGAGGACGGTAATAGATTTCAAGAGGACATGGACAGGCTGGTGGAATGGGCGGACTATTGGCAGATGAAATTCAACGCAGAAAAGTATGCGGTGATATATTTTGGTAGGAAGAATGAGGAGAGACAATACAAGCTAAATGATACAATTTTAAAGGGGGTGCAAGAACAGAGAGACCTTGGGGTGTTTGTGTACAAATCTTTGAAGGTGGCTGGACAGGTTAACAAAGCAGTTAATAAAGCATATGGGATCCTGGGCTTTATAAATTGAAGCATAGAGTACAAAAGTCAGGAAGTTACGCTAAACCTATATAAAACACTAGTTCGGCACCAGCTGGAGTATTGTGTCCAATTCTGGGCACCATACTTTAGGAAGGATGTGAAGGATTTGGAGCGGGTACAGAAGAGATTTACTGGAATAGTTCCACGGATGAGGGAATACAGTTATGTGGATAGACTAGAGAGGCTGGGGTTGTTCTCCTTAGAGAAGAGAAGCCTAAGAGGAGATTTGATAGAAGTGTTTAAAATCATGAAGGATTTATATAGAGTAAATAAAGAGAAACCGTTTCCAATGGCTGAAGGGTCAATAACGAGAGGGCACAGATTTAAGGAGATTGGCAAAAGAACCAGAGACGACATGAGGGAAAACTTTTTTACGCAACGGGTGGTTAGGATTTGGAATGCACTGCCTGATAGGGTGGTGGATACAGATTCAATAGTAGCCTTCAAAGGGGAATTGGATAAATACTTGAGAAGAATAAATTGCAGGGATATGGGGAAAGAGCGGGAGAGTGGTACTAACTCGATTGCTGTTTGAACGAACTTGCGTAGACTTGATCGGCCAAAGGACCTCCTTCTGTGCTGTACTACTCTGATTCTATGAAATTTCATCTGCCATGTGTCTGCCCATTTCACCAGTCTGTCTGTGTCCTCCTGAACTCTGTTACTATTCTCCTTATTGTTGATTACATAGAAGATAGGAGCAGGAGTAGGCCATTCGGCCCCTCGAGCCTGCTCCGCCATTCAATGAGATCATGGCTGATCATCCAAATTCAGTACCCGGTCCCTGCCTTCTCCCCATATCCCTTTAGCCTTAAGAAATATATCCAACTCCTTCTTGAATATATTTAATGAATTGGCCTCAACTGCCTTCTGTGGTAGAGAATTCCACAGGTTCACCACTCTAGGTGAAGAAATTCCTCCTCATCTCAGTCCTAAATGGCTTACCCCTTATCTTTAGACTGTGACCCCTGGTTCTGGACTCCCCCGCCATCAGGAACATCCTTCCTGCATCTAATCTGTCCAGTCCTGTTAGAATTTTATAAGTTTCAATGAGATCCCCTCTCATTCTTCTAAACTCCAGCGAGTATAAGCCCAATCGACCCAATCTCTCCTTATACGTCATTCCTGCCATCCCAGGCATCAGGTTTCGCATAAAACTTTTAAATTATGCCCTGTATACCCAGGTCCAGGTCATTAATACATATCAAAAAGAACAATAGTCCTGATACCAACTTTTGGTATACCTCCCTCCAGTCTGAAAAAACAACTGTTCACCACTACTTTCTGCTTTCTGTCTCTTAGCCAATTTTGTATCCATGCTGCCACTGTCCCTTTAATCCCATGGGCTGTAATTTTGCTAAAAAGTCTATTATGTGATATTTCTTCAAACTCCTTTTGAAAGTCCATATACACATCAATCGCCACCATCACAGAAGCCAGTCTTCAGCCAATTCGATTCACTCCACGTGATATCAAGAAACGGCTGAGCGCACTGGATACAGCAAAGGCTGTGGGTCCCGGCTGTCGTGCTGAAGACTTGTGCTCCAGAACTAGCCGCGCCTCTAGCCAAGCTGTTCCAGTATAGCTACAACACTGGCATCTATCCGACAATGTGGAGAACTGCCCAGTTATGTTAAGCTAATTACCACCCCATCAGTCTACTCTCAATCATCAAGTGATGGAATACTCTCCACTTGCTTGGATGAGCGTAGCTCCAACAACACTCAAGAGGTTCGACACCATCCAGGACAAAGCAGCCTGCTTAATTGGCACCGCATCCACCACCTTAAATTTTCACTCCCTCCACCACCGGCGTACCATGGCTGCAGTGTGTACCATCTACAAGATGCACTACAGCAATTCGCCAAGGCTTCTTCGGCAGCACCTCCCAAACCCGCGACCTCTTCCACCTAGAAGGACAAGGGCAGCTGGCGCATGGGAACACCACCACCTCCAAGTTCCCCTCCAAATCACACACCATCCTGACTTGGAAGTATATCGCCGATCCTTCATCGTCACTGGGTCAAAATCCTGGAACTCCCTCCCTAACAGCACTGTGGGAGTACCTTCACCACACGGACTGCAGCGGTTCAAGAAGGCGGCTCACCACCACCTTTTCAAGGGCAATTAGGGATGGGCAATAAATGCTGGCCTTGCCAGCGATGCCCATATCCCATGAACGAATGTAAGAAAAAGAAAATCGCACTACCCTCATCAAAGACCTCGATCAAGTTAGTCAAACATGATTTACCTTTAACAAATCCGTGGTGGCTTTTGTTTATTAGCCCATACTTTTCCAAATGCCAATTAATTATCTCCCGGATTATTGTCTCTAAAGCTTTCCCACCACCAGCGTTAGGCTGACTGTCCTGCAGTTGCTGTGTTTATCCTTCTCTCCCTTTTTGAACAGGGGTGCAACATTTGTAACCCTCCAGTACTCTGGCACCACCCTCATATCTAAGGAGGATTGGAAGATTGTGGCCAGAACCTCCACTATTTCCACCCTTACTTCCCTCAGTAACATAGGATGCATCCCATCTGCACCAGGTGACTTTTGTAGTTTGATGTCTGCCAACCTTTTAAGTACCTCCTCTTTATCTATTTTTATACTATCCAATATCGCTGCTACCTCCTCCTTCACTGCTACATTGACAGCATCCTCTTCTCTAGTGAAGACAGAAGCAGAGGACTCATTTAGTACCTCAGCCATGCCTGCTGCCTCCAGAAGAATATCTTTTTGGTCCCTAATCGGTCCCACCTTTCCTTTGACAGCCCTTTTTCTATTTATATGCTTATGAAAGACTAGTGTTCCTTGTTATGTTACCCGCTAATCTATTCTCATACTCTCTCTTCGCCCCTGTTTTTCCCTTTTTTTAGAGCTCCTTTGTACTTTCTATATTCAGCTTGATTGTCTACCGAATCTTACAATTATCATCAGCTTCCTTTTTCTTTCTCATTTTAACCGCTATATCTTTAGTCATCCAGGGAGCTCTAGCTTTGGATGCCCTTCCTTTCCCTTCATGGGAATGCATCTACTCTTGTCAGGGTTGGGGTCACGGGGCCGTGTAGACACAGGGCCGTGCTGTCCGGGTGAGGCTGGTTCTGGACCCAAGTGCAGACAGACGAGGCGAGAAGCAGATATGCAGTCTTAAATAACAGTACTTTACTAGAATCACACAGGTAAACAGTTACAAAACATAGGAGCTCAAGACAAGCTACCACATAGGCAAATGGCTAGTCAAGATAGGAACTCAAGACAAGCTACCGTGAGGCAACCGGCTTGTCAAGACTGAGCTCAAGACAAGCTACCCCAGGGCAACCGGCTTGTCAAGATAGGAACTCAAGACAAGCTACCATGAGGCAACCGGCTTGTCCAAAACTGAGCACCTTATCAAGACTGAGCAACTTGTCAGCACCTTGTCAAGACCGAGAACAAAGGGAAAAACCACAGAACTTAAATACAAGCAAAACAGAACACAGATAAACAGTTATAGACATAGGAGCTCAAGACAAGCAACCATTAAGGCAACCGGCTTGTCAAGGCAAGCTACCACAGGGCAACAGGCTTGTTGAGACTCAGCACCTAGTCAAGACAGAGCACCTTGTCAAGACTAACTCCTTTGTCAGGACTGAGCCCAGAGGGAAGAAACCACAGAACTTAAATACAAGCAAAAACAGGTGAAACCAATAAACCAGATGAAAGGCAGTTAAGTAATAAACAGGAGAAACAAGTAACAATTAACAAAGGGAAACAAACAAGTGAAGGTGCCATCTAGGGGTTACTGAAGGAACTGACCGGCACCCTCACAACTCTGTACCCAAACCATCTCCTCTTTGAAGGCCTCCCATAATTCAATTACTGTTTGCCTACCGATTATTGATTCCAATCCACCTGGGCCAGATCCCTTTTCAACTCACTGAAGTTAGCCCTCCTCCAGTTAAGTAGTTTTATGCTTGATTGTTCCTTGTCCTTTTCCATAATTACTCTAAACCAGATGATATTATGATCGCTGTTCCCCAAATGCTCCCACTGAAACACGTTCCACTTACCCCACTTCATGCCTCAGAACTAGATCCAGCACTGCATCCTTCCTCCTTGGGCTGCTAACAGACTGATCAAGAAAGTTCACTTGCACACATTTCAGGAATTCCTCCCCCTCTTTGCCCTTTACACTGTTACTATCCCAGTCCATATTAGGATAATTGAAGTCCTCCATTATCACTACTCTGTAGTTCTTGCATCTTTCTGTAATTTGCCTGCAAATTAGCTTCTCTATCTCCCTCCCACTAGTTGGTGGCCTATAGTATACACGTATTAGCTTCTCTATTCCTTAATTCTAACCAAATAGACTCTGTCTTTGACCCCTCAACTATATCATCCCTCTCCAGTGCTATAATAGTTTCTTGGATCAATACTGCCATCCCTTCCTTTTTTTCCATCCCTATCTTTCCTGAATACTTTGTAGCCAGGAATATTAAGTTCCCAATCCTCCCCTTCTTTGAGCCAGGTCTCTGTTATTGCTACTAACCCATCTTAGTCTGCCTTTCGCATTTGCCCCCTGTCTGATCCCTTCTATTTCTGAACTATTCTTTACTCTAGAGCTTTTTGTCTTTTCCAGTCCACTGTGCATTCTTGTTTCACCTCTCCAGTGTTTCATCCTGGTGCCCCTCCTCCTGCCAAGTTAATTTAAACCCTCCCCCACAGCACTAGCTAGCCTTCCCGTGAGAACATTGGTTCCCAGCTCTGTTAAGTGCAACCCGTCCACCTTGAACAGGTCCCTCCTTCCCCAGAACTGGTCCCAATGCCCCAGGAATCTGAAGCCCTCCCTCCTGCACCATTTCTCCAGCCACACGTTAACCTAGTTTATCCTACTATTACTATACTCACTGCCACGTGGCACTGGGAGTAATCCAGAGATTACTACCTTTTGAAGTCCTGCTGTTGAATTTCCTCCCGAGCTCCTAAAACTCTGGATGTACGACATCAACCCTTTTCCTTCCGATGTCATTGGTTCCCTGATGGACCATGAATTCTAGCTGTGCCCCTTCCCCCCCTCAAAATATTCTGCACCCGTTCAGTGATGTCCTTTATCCTGGCACCAGGGAGGCAACACACCATGCGTGTCGGCGGTTGCAGAAACATCTGTCTATCCCCTGACTATCAAATCCCCTATAACCACTGCATTTCTACACCTTGCTGTACCCCCTGTACAGTCATTTGCCCCACAGTGCTGTGGATGTGTCTATACTAGGGGTTCTCAACCAGGGGTCCGTGCCCTTCCCCCCCCCCCCCCATGGGTCTGTGAGAAGATTTCAGGGAGGCCCGCCAGTTGGTTTGTCCCATCAATATACAGGGGAGACTGCTGATGTTTATGGCATAAACAGCAGTCGTCCCCCCTGTATATTGAGATGAGTAGTATAGTCTCAGCGATACAAAGATTGTGCATACGTACTCAATTCAGGTTCTTACTGTTGGACATCATTTGAACGCTTAGACAAGTCCCTTTGCGTGTCACTGACTTTTACCACAGTATTTATCTTGTTAAGTTTTATTTTGATCCAACCCTATTCGCTTCCACGTTCCACTTGCTACTTTTAACTATTAACTATCATCAAATACTTGTACTTAAGAATTTGGGTTGAGAGCAGGGTATTTGCAGGAGCCAAGAATGCTTGAAAGTTCCCCACTTCGCCTTTCGGAAGCAGCCCAAAGTAACGCAAATGGTCCAAAATGTTCTCTCAGGACCAGTCGTTCAGACACGTGGCCGGATATCATTCTGAAACCCAGATAAGCCTTTCAGCAGAACATGGGTGGATGATTGGTCCTGCCAAGATAAATTCTTTGGGAACCTTTCGCAGTTGTGTATAACCAGCCACATTTTCCACCCATTCATTCTATTTGAGGAAGTCCAGTGACCTAGTCTACAACACACGGACTGCTGCCCTGCTCCTGACTTGACTGGGTCATCGTATATATGAGCGACTCCAGCGGGGATAAAAGGAGCAGCGCCCAAGGCCCGAGACCAGCAATGAGAGCAGGATCTGAGGAGCAACACCAGCGGGGCTAAAAGGAGCTAGCCAGGAGCTGCGCGTACCAACCTGAGGCGGGGGGGGGGGGGAATCAAAGTGTGATATCACAGGAAAGCAGGTAAGTGATTGGTTGGTGAGTATTTCTCTCTTTTTTCTAAACTTGGGCATTGGTTTAAATTAGAGCCAGGATTAAAAACTAAGCATAGATAATTGATACTTCAAAACTTGAAAACTAATTAAATAAAATATAATAGAGATGGCAGGGCAAGCGATGTGTTCCAGCTGTTGCATGTGGGAGCTGGTGGACACCAGTGTGATCCACAGCGACCACATCTTCACCGAAGCGTACGAGAGCACGGGCCTTACACTAAACATCCGTAAGACAAAGGTCCTCTACCAACCTGCCCCCGCCACACAGTACTGCCCCCGGATTATCAAAATCCACGACAAGATCTTGGACAACATGGACCACTTTCCATACCTCGGGAGCCTACTGTTAACAAGGGCAGACGTCGATGACGAAGTCCACCACCGCCTTCAGTGTGCCAGCGCAGCCTTCGGTCGCCTGAGGAAGGGAATGTTTGAAGACCAGGACCTCAAACCCAGCACCAAGCTCATGGTCTACAGAGCAGCAGTGATACCCACCCTGCTGTATGCCTCAGAGACATGGACCATGTACAGCAGGCACCTCAAAGCACTGGAGCGGTACCACCAACACTGGCTCCGCAAGATCCTGCAAATCCATTGGCAGGATAGGCGCACCAACGTCAGTGTTCTCGCTCAGGCCAACATCCCCAGCATTGAAGCTTTGACCACGCTCGATCAGCTCCGATGGACAGGCCACATTGTCCACATGCCCGACACAAAGCTCCCAAAACAAGCCCTCTACTCGGAACTCCGACACGACAGGAGAGCCCCAGGTGGGCAGAGGAAACGCTTCAAGGACACCCTCAAAGCCTCCTTGAAAAAGTGCAACATCCCCACTGACACCTGGGAATCCCTGGCCCAAGACCGCATAAAGTGGAGAAGAAGCATCCGGGAAGGCACCGAACACCTCGAGTCTGTTCACCGGGAGCAAGCGGAAGCCAAGCGCAGGCAGGGCAAGGAGCGCACGTCAAACCAAGCACCCCACCCACCCACCCCTTCAACCACTGTCTGCCCCACCTGTGACAGAGACTGTAGGTCCCACATTGGACTCATCAGTCACCTGAGAACTCATTTTTAATGTGGAAACAAGTCATCCTCGGTTCCGAGTGACTGCCTAAGAAGAAGAGAAGAAGTAAGTGTTGGAGGCTCGAGGAACTTCGGCTCAGAGTTGATGAGCTGGAGTCCGAGCTTCAGACACTGCGATACATCAGGCAGGGAGAGAGTTACCTGGACGCTGTGTTCCAGGAGGCAGTCACACCCCTTAGGGTAAATAATTCAAATTTGATCCATTGTCAGGGACAGGAGGGTGTGACTATGAGTGAGGCAGGTACGGGGATCCAGAAGGTAGCATTAGAGGAGCCTCAGCCCTTGCACTTGTCCAACAGGTACGAGGTTCTCACTACCTGTGTGGACGAGAGCATGGACTGCAGGGAAGATGAGCAAACTGACCACAGCAACGTGGTACAGGGGGCCATTCAAGTTGTGGGAGTAATAAGAAATGTAGTAGTGGTAGGGGACAGTATAGTTAGGGGGATAGATACTGTTCTCTGCAGCCGAGAGCGTGAGTCCCGAAGGCTGTGTTGCCTGCCCGGTGCCAGGGTTAAGGACATCTCCTCTGGGCTGGAGAGGAACTTGGAGTGGGAGGGGAAACATCTAGTTGTCATGGTCCACATAGGTACCAATGACAGGTAGAACAGAGAAAGAGGTTCTGCTAAGGGAGTATGTGCAGCTAGGGGCTAAATTAAAAAGCAGAACCACAAACTCCAGAATCTTTAGAGGAGTACAGAAAGTGCAGGGGTGCAATTAAAAAGGATATTAGGAAAGCACAAAGAGCGAGCATGAAAAATTCTTGGCAAGTAAAATCAAGGGAAACACAAAGATGTTTTATAAATATATTAAGAGTAAGAGGATAACTAAAGAAAGGGTAGGGCCTATTAGAGATCATGAGGGTAATCTGTGTGTGGAGGCGGGAGATGTTGGTAGGGTTCTTAATGAATACTTTGCGTCTGTTTTCACAAACGAGAGGGGCGAAGCAGACATTGCTATCGGCGGAGGAGTGTGAAATATTAGATGAAATAAACATAGTGAGAGAGGAAGTATCAAGGGGTTTAGCAGCTTTAAATGTGGATAAATCCCCAGGCCCGGATGAAATGTATCCCAGGATGTTAAGCGAAGCAAAAGAGGAAATAGCAAAGGACCTGACTATCATTTTTCAATCCTCTCTGGCTTCAGGTGTGGTACTGGAGGACTGCTAATGTGGTACCCTTGTTTAAAAAGGGAGAAAAGGATAGTAATTACAGGCCAGTCAGCCTAACCTCGGTGGTGGGAAAATTATTGGAAAGAATTCTGAAGGACAGGATAAATTTTCATTTAGAAAGACACGGATTAATCAAGGATAGTCAGCACGGATTTGTTACGGGAAGGTCGTGTCTGACAAACTTGATTGAATTTTTTGAGGAGGTAACAAGGAGGGTAGATGAGGGTAGTGCGATTGATGTAGTGTATATGGACTTTAGCAAGGCTTTTGATAAGGTTCCACATGGCAGACTGGTCACGAAGTTAAAAGCCCATGGGATCGAGGGCAAAGTGTCAGGTTGGATTCAAAACTGGCTCGGAGACAGGACGCAGAGGGTAATGGTTGATGGGTGTTTTTGTGACTGGAAGGTTGTTTCCAGTGGGGTTCCGCAGGGCTCAGTACTGGGTCCCTTGCTTTTTGTGGTATATATCAATGATCTAGACTTGAATATAGGGGGTATGATTAAGAAGTTTGCAGATGATACTAAAATCGGCTGTGTGGTTGATACTGAAGAAGGAAGCTGTAGACTGCAGGAAGATATTAATAAATTGGTCAGGTGGGCAGAACAGTGGCAAATGGAATTCAATCCGGAGAAGTGTGAGGTAATGCATTTGGGGAGGGCTAACAAGGAAAGGAAATACACATTAAATGGTAGGACACTGAGTAGTGTAGAGGAACAAAGGGACCTTGGAATGCATGTCCACAGATCCCTGAATGTAGCAGACCAGGTAGATAATGTGGTTAAGAAGGCATATGGAATGCTTGCCTTTATTAGCCGTGGCATAGAATACAAGAGCAGGGGGATTATGCTTCAACTGTATAAAACACTAGTTAGGCCTCAGCTAGAGTACTGCGTGCAGTTCTGGTCACCACATTACAGGAAAGATGTGATTGCACTAGAGAGGGTACAGAGGAGATTTACAAGGATGTTGCCGGGAGTAGAGAATCTTAGCTATGAGGAAAGACTAGATAGACTGGGTCTGTTTTCCTTGGAACAGAGGAGGCTGAGGGGAGACCTTATTGAGGTGTATAAAATTATGAGGGGCATAGATAAAGTGGATAGAAAGGACCTATTTCCCATAGCAGAGGGGTCAAAAGCCAGGGGGCACAGATTTAAAATAATTGGTGGTGTAGGTATTCGGGTTCACCAATTGTAGGTGTTGGACGAATGCCTATCAAATAATCGAGGTCGACTCCAGGAGAACAATCAAATAGTTCTTTAATGCAAGAATAACCGAATTCCAACAGCGGGCTGAGATCGGTACAGGAGAGCCATTAAGTAGGTCTTAACCAGACGGAGACGCCACGAGGACTGAGTAGTCAGTCCCGGGGATTGCGCCATGACGTCATCGCGTTTTCCCGCGCTTGGGGCGGTCACGTGATGTGCGGCGTGACGTCATCGCGTTTGCCCGCGCTTGGGGTGGTCATGTGATGTGCGACGTGACATCATCGCGTTCGCCCGCGCTCCCAAAGGGGGAATGCCCCGCACAGGCAAACCGCATATATACATCGTTACGTTATTACGTTAAAAGGGAATTATGTACGGTAAGTAAGGGACACTCGTTGGTACCGCTACAGTGGAAGGTTTAGAGGGGATTTGAGGGGAAATTTCTTCACCCAGAGGGTTGTGGGGGTCTGGATCTCACTGCCTGAAACGGTGGTAGAGGCAGGAACCCTAACCATATTTAAAAAGTACTTGGATGTACACTTGGGATGCTCTAACCTGCAGGGCTACGGATCAAGAGCTTGGAAGTGGGATTCGGCTGGATAGTTCTTTGTTGGCCGGCGCGGACACGATGGGCCAAAATGGCCTCCTTCCGTGCAGTAACTTTCTATGATCCTATGAAAGGTAATAAACCCTGGATTACTACCTGAGCCACAAGCAAATTTGCATTGGGTAAATAAGATCAGCGAGATAAACGCGTGGCTCAACGACTGGTGTGGGAGAAATGTGTTTCGATTCATGGGGCACTGGCACCAGTACTGGGGTAAGAGGGAGCTGTTCCATTGGGACAAGCTTCACTTGAACCATGCTGGGACTAGTGTCCTGGCGAATCGAATAACTAGGCTGTAGAGAGGGCTTTAAACTAAATAGTGGGGGGGAGGGTTCAGGTGAGCGGGAATTTAAAAAGTCAAAGAGAAAAGAGAAGGCAATAGAACAGGGTAACGATGGGGGTATAGTGCATCAGAAAGTGGGGTCAAAGCACGGAAAAATAGTAAAAAGACAAAATTAAAAGCTCTTTATCTGAATGCACGCAGCATTCGTAACAAGATAGATGAGTTGACGACACAAATAGATATAAATGGATATGATCTGATAGCCATTACAGAGACGTGGTTGCAAGGTGACCAAAGCTGGTACCTGAATATTCAGGGGTATTTGACATTTTGGAGGGATAGACAGAAAGGAAAAGGAGGTGGGGTAACTCTGTTAATAAAGGATGAGATCAGTGCAGTAGTGAGAAATGATATTGGCTCAGAAGAGCAAGATATAGAATCCGTTTGGGTGACAATAAGAAACAATAAGGGAAAAAGGTCACTGGTGGGTGTAGTCTATAGGCCCCCTAACAATAGCTACACTGTTGGACAGAGTATAAATCAAGCAATAATGAAGGCTTGTAAGAAGGGTACAGCAATAATCATGGGCGATTTTAATCTTCTAATTGATTGGACAAATCAAATTGGCCAAGGTAGCCTCGAGGAATCATAGAACCATAGAAAGTTACAGCACGGAAGGAGGCCATTTTGGCCCATCGTGTCCGCGCCGGCCAACAGAGAGCTACCCAGTCTAATCCCACGTCCCAGCTCTTGGTCCGTAGCCCTGCAGGTTAGAGCATTGCAAGTGCACATCCAAGTACTTTTTAAATGTGGTTAGGGTTCCTGCCTCTACTACCCTTTCAGGCGGTGAGTTCCAGACCCCCACAACCCTCTCGGTGAAGAAATTTCCCCTCAAATCCCTTCTAAACCTTCCACTAATTACTTTAAATCTGTGCCCCCTTCTTTTGACCCCTCTGCTAAGGGAAATAGGTCTTTTCTATCCACTTTATCTATGCCCCTCATAATTTTATACACCTCAATAAGGTCTCCCCTCAGCCTCCTCTGTTCCAAGGAAAACAGACCCAGCCTATCCAGTCTTTCCTCATAGCTAAGATTCTCTACTCCCGGCAACATCCTTGTAAATCTCCTCTGTACCCTCTCTAGTGCAATCACATCTTTCCTGTAATGTGGTGACCAGAACTGCATGACGTACTCTAGCTGAGGCCTAACTAGTGTTTTATACAGTTGAAGCATAACCCCCCTGCTCTTGTATTCTATGCCACAGCTAATAAAGGCAAGCATTCCGTATACCTTCTTAACCACCTTATCTACCTGGCCTGCTACCTTCAGGGATCTGTGGACATGCACTCCAAGGTCCCTTTGTTCCTCTACACTACTCAGTGTCCTACCATTTAATGTGTATTTCCTATCCTTGTTAGCATTCCGCAAATGCATTACCTCACACTTCTCCGGATTGAATTCCATTTGCCATTGTTCTGCCTACCTGACCAATTTATTGATATCTTCCTGCAGTCTACAGCTTCCTTCTTCAGTATCAACCACACAGCAGATTTTAGTATCATCTTCTTAATCATACCCCCTATATTCAAGACTATATATTATTGATATAAACCACAAAAAGCAAAGGACCTAGTACTGAGCCCTGCGGAACCCCTGGAAACAGCCTTCTAGTCACAAAAACACCCATCAACCATTACCCTCTGCTTCCTGTCTCCGAGCCAGTTTTGAATCCAACTTTACACTTTGCCCTGGATCCCATGGGCTTTTAACTTTGTGACCAGTCTGCCATGTGGAACCTTATCAAAAGCCTTGCTAAAGTCCATATACACTACATCAAACACACTACCCTCATCTACCCTCCTTGTTACCTCCTCAAAAAATTCAATCAAGTTTGTCAGACACGACCTTCCCTTAACAAATCCGTGCTGACTATCCTTGATTAATCTGTGTCTTTCTAAATGAAGATTTATCCTGTCCTTCAGAATTCTTTCCAATAATTTCCCCACCACCGAGGTTAGGCTGACTGGCTTGTAATTACTCGGTCTATCTTTTTATCCCTTTTTAAACAAGGGTACCACATTAGCAGTGCTCGAGTCCTCCGGCACCACACCTGAAGCCAGGGAGGATTGAAAAATGATGGTCAGGTCCTCTGCTATTTCCTCTTTTGCTTCGCTTAACAACCTGGGATACATTTCATCCAGGCCTGGGGATTTATCCACTTTTAAAGCTGCTAAACCCCTTAATACTTCCTCTCTCACAATGTTTATTTCATCCAATATTTCACACTCCTCCCCCCGATAGCAATGTCTGCTTCACCCCTCTCCTTTGTAAAAACAGACGCAAAGTATTCATTAAGAACCCGACCGAAGAGTTCATAGTGTGTATCCGGGATGGTTTCCTAGAACACTATGTTGTGGAACCAACCAGGGAGCAGGCTACCTTAGATCTGGCACTGTGTAATGAGACAGGATTAATAAATGATCTCATAGTTAAGGATCCTCTAGGAAAGAGTGATCATAGCATGGTTGAATTTCAAATTTAATAGGAGGGTGAGAAAGTGGGGTCTCAAACCAGTGTCCTCATCTTAAATAAAGGCAATTACAAAGGTATGAAGGCAGCGTTGGCTAAAGTGGACTGGGAAAATAGATTAAAGGGTAAAACGGTTGATAAGGAATGGCAGACATTTAAGGAGATATTTCATAACTTTCAACAAAAATATATTCCAGTGAGAAGGAAAGACTTTAAGAGAAGGGAGAACCATCCGTGGCTAAATAAGGAAGTAAAGGATGGTATCAAATTGAAAACAAAGGCATACAATGTTGCCAAGATTAGTGGGAGACCAGAGGATTGGGAAATGTTTTAAGCCAGCAAAGGACGACTAAAAAAATAATAAAGAGAGAGAAGATGGATTATGAGAGTAAACTAGCAAGAAATATAAAAACAGATAGTAAGAGCTTCTACAGGTATATAAAAAGGAAGAGAGCAGCTAAAGTAAACGTTGGTCCCTTAGATGATGAGACTTGGGAATTAATAATGGGGAACAGGGAAATGGCAGAGACTTTGAACAAATATTTTGTATCAGTCTTCACGGTGGAAGACACTAAAACCATCCCAATAATACATAATCAAGGGGCTATAGGGAGGGGGGAGCTTAAAACTATCACTAAAGAAAAAGTACTAGGTAAAATAATGGGACTAAAGGTAGACAAGTCCCCTGGACCTGATGGCCTGCATCCTAGGGTCTTAAAAGAAGTGGCTGCACAGATAGGGAATGCATTGGTTGCAATCTACCAAAATTCCCTGGATTCTAGAGAGGTCCCAGCGGATTGGAAAACCACAAATGTAACGCCCCTATTTAAGAAGGGAGAGAGACAGAAAGCAGGAAACTATAGCCTAACATCTGTCATTGAGAAAATGCTGGAGTCCATTATTAAGGAAGCAGTAGCAGGAGCTGATTGAGCGTGGTCGAAGCTTCGATGCTGGGGATGTTGGCCTGAGCGAGAACACTGACGTTGGTGCGCCTATCCTGCCAATGGATTTGCAGGATCTTGTGGAGGCAGCATTGGTGGTACCTCTCCAGTGCTTTGAGATGCCTGCTATACATGGTCCATGTCTCTGAGGCATACAGGAGGGTGGGTATCACTACTGCTCTGTAGACCATGAGCTTAGTGCCGGGTTTGAGGTCCTGGTCTTCAAACACTCTCTTCCTTAGGTGACCGAAGGCTGCACTGGCACACTGAAGGCGGTGTTGGACTTCGCCATCGATGTCTGCCCTTGTTGACAGTAGGCTCCCGAGATATGGAAAGTGGTCCATGTTGTCCAAGACCTCATAGTGGATTTTGATCATCCGGGGGCAGTACTGTGTGTGGGGGCAGGTTGGTAGAGGACCTTTGTCTTACGGATGTTTAGTGTAAGACCCATGCTCTTGTACGCTTCGGTGAAGGTGTTGATGATGGTTTGGAGTTCGACCTCCGAGTGTGCGCAGACGCTCAATCAGCTCCGATGCACGGGTCACATCATCCGCATGGTCGATATGAGACTCCCAAAACAAGCGCTCTACTCGGAGCTCCAACACGGCAAGCGAGCCCCAGGTGGGCAGAGGAAACGCTTCAAGGACACCCTCAAAGCCTCCTTGAAAAAGTGCAAGTTCCCCACCGACACATGGGAATTCCTGGCCCAAGACCACACAAAGTGGAGGAGAAGCATCCGGGAAGGTGCCGAACACCTTAAGCCTCTTCGCTGGGAGCATGCGAAAGCCAAGCGCAAGGAACACACGTCAACCCAAGCACCCCACTCACCCGCCCCTTCAACCACCGTCTGCCCCACCTGTGACAGAGACTGTAGATCCCGCATTGGACTCATCAGTCACCTGAGAACTTATTTTTAATGTGGAAGCAAGTCATCCTCGGTTCCGAGGGACTGCCTAAGAAGAAGAAGTGTAGCAGGACATTTAGAAAATCATAATACAGTCAAGCAGAGTCAGCATGGTTTTATGAAAGGGAAATCATGTTTGACAAATTTGCTGGAGTTCTTTGAGGATGTAACGAGCAGCGTGGATAAAGGGGAACCAGTGGATGTGGTGTATTTGGATTTCCAGAAGGCATTTGATAAGGTGCCACATAAAAGGTTACTGCACAAGTAAGAGCTCACGGGGTTGGGGGTAATATATTAGCATGGATAGAGGATTGGCTAACTAACAGAAAACAGAGATTCAGGATAAATGGGTCATTTTCCGGTTGGTAAACGGTAAATTTGCCACAGGGATCAGTGCTGGGGTCTCCACTATTTACAATCTATATTAATAACTTGGATGAAGGGACCGAGTGTACTGTAGCCAAATTTGCTGATGATACAAAGATAGGTGGGAAAGCAAGTTGTGAAGATGACACAAAGAATCTGCAAAGGGATATAGACAGGCTAAGTGAGTGGGCAAACATTTGGCAGATGGAATATAATCTGGGAAAGTGTAAGGTTATCCACTTTGGTAAGAAAAAGAAAAAAGCTAATTATTATTTAAATGGAGAGAGATTACAAAATGCTGCAGTACAGAAGGAGCTGGGGTCTTTGTGCATGAAGCACAAAAAGTTAGCATGCAGGTACAGCAAGTAATCAGGAAGGCAAATGGATTGTTGGCCTTTATTGCAAGGGGTTGGAGTATTAAAGCAGGGAATTCCTGCTACAACTGTACAGGGTATTGGTGAGACCACTGCGTACAGTTTTATTCTCCTTATTTACTACTTGCATTGGAGGCAGTTCAGAGAAGGTTCATGAGGTTGATTCCTGAGTTGAAGGGGTTGACTTATGAAGAAAGGTTGAGCAGGCTGGGTCTATGCTCATTGGAGTTTAGAAGAATGAGAGGTGATCTTATTGAAACATATAAGATACTGAGGGGGCTTGACAGGGTAGATGCAGAGAGGATGTTTCCCCTCAAGGGGGAATCTAGAACTAGGGGGCATAGTTTCAGAATAAGGGGTCGCCCATTTAAAACTGAGATGAGGAGGAATTTCTTCTCAGAGGGTCGTAAATCTGTGGAATTCTCTGCCCAGAGAGCTGTGGAGGCTGGGTCATTGAATATATTTAAGGTGGTGATAGACAGATTTTTGAACAATAAGGGAGTGAAGGGTTATGAGGAGCGGGCAGGGAAATGGAGCTGAGCCCAAGATCAGATCAGCCATGATCTCATTGAATGACGGAGCAGGCTCGAGGGGCCGAATGGCCGACTCCTGCTCCTATTTCTTATGTTCTTATGACTGCTTTCAAAGTCATAGTGCACCAGAGGTGCAAACAGCGACTGAGCTGAACAGGGAGAACACAAAAATAAAATAAACAGCTCAAGATTAATGTACAGTGAGTCACTGCCGCTTACGGTTAGGCTGTGTTTAAACCCCTTGAGTAAGTCACTGATAAGAAGCCAAACAGGAACTGAATTGTACAGTGGTGTGTGTGGCTACAGGTGTCAGAAGCTGTCTGCAAGGAAACTTGTACAAGTGCAGACAGTCTATCCAGTCAGTCAACCCTTTTCTTTTCCCTCGTGTGGAGCCGCCCTGTGCCGGTTGGAAGCCGCTCACGCATGTGAAAAGAGACTTTTTTACCTGATTAAACTGGTGTTTGAGATGGGGAGGGGGCACCGTCAATGGAGAGAGTGCACGCAGCCACGTGGCCTTGAAGGGGAGAGGAAAGACTTTCCAGTCTCTGGGACTATGGCAAGGCCGTACTAATCGAGTCTTGGCACTCGTGTCCTTTGAGATGCCGCTGGCTATATGTGAAAGGGTTGGGGAGGAGGAAAGAGGGGGCTGCCTTTGTCACTAAAGGATTTATGGCGATGAGGTCAGGTGGGTAAAGTTGCTCAGGGCCCTGTTTTTTTTCTCCCTTTCTCTCATGTGCCATCCGCCTTCGCCATTACTGGTGCTGTTAATTCAAGTCACTGGCTTTCACTGCCGTGTTGGGGTTTGGTAATTTTTACACAGAAAAATACTTGTCATGTTTTTATAACACGGGAGGGAGGCCTCGGAAGCAAAAAGGTTGAGAACTCCTGCATCAATACTGCACTCCCCCAAGGTGTTGTCACCCTCACTGATATTCAGCGCTGAAAATCGGTTTGAGAGTTCCACACTCCTGGAGGATTCCTGTACTGCCTGCCTCTTCCTACCTTCCAGATGGCCACCCACTTACTATCCTCCTGACCTCTCTGTAGCTGCGGAGTGACCACATTTTTTAAAATTCGTTCCTGAGATGTGGGCGTCGCTGACAAAGCCAGCACTTATTGCCCATCCCTAATTGCCCTTGAGAAGGTGGTTGTGAGCCGCCAACTTGAATTGCTGCAGTCCTTGTGGTGAAGTTACTCCCATAGTGCTGTTAGGGAGGGAGTTCCCGGATTTTGACCCAGTGACGATGTAGGAATGGCAATATTTTTCCAAGTCAGGATGGTGTGTAACTCGCCAGGGAACTTGGAGGTGATGGTGTTCCCATGCACCTGCTGCCCTTGTCCTTCTAGGTGGTAGAGGTCGCGGGTTTTGAAGGTGCTGCCGAAGAAGCCTTGGCAAGTTGCTACAGTGCATCTTGTAGATGGTACACACTGAAGCCATGGTGCGCCGGTGGTGGAGGGAGTAAATGTTCAAGGTGGTGGATGGGGTGCCAATCAAGCGGGCTGCTTTGTCCTGGATGGTGTTGAGCTTCTTGAGTGTTGTTGGAGCTGCACTCATCCAGACAAGTGAAGAGTATTCCATCACACTTCTGACTTGTGCCTTGTAGATGGTGGAAAGGCTTTGGGGAGTCAGGAGGTGAGACATTCACTGCAGAGTACTCAACCTCTGACCTGCTCTTGTAGCCAGAGTATTTATGTGGCTGGTCCAGTTAAGTTTCCTGTCAATGGTGACCCTCCAGGATGTTGATGGTGGGGGATTCGGTGATGGTAATGCCGTTGAATGTCAAGGGGTGCTGGTTAGACTCTCTCTTGTTGGAGATAGTCATTGCCTGGCACTTCTGTGGCGCGAATGTTACTTGCCACTTATCAGCCCAAGTCTGAATGTTGTCCAGGTCTTGATGCAGGCCATGGACTGCTTCATTATCTGAGGAGTTGCGAATGGAACTGAACATTGTGCAATCATCAGTGAACATCCCCACCTCTGACCTTATGATGGAGGGAAGGTCATTGATGAAGCAGCTGAAGATGATTGGGCCTAGGACACTGCCCTGAGGAACCCCTGCAGCGATGTCCCGGGGCTGAGATCCGTTTTTGCACCTTATTACTTTCTTTGTATCCCTTTGTTTTTTTATAACTCTCCCAGTCTTCTAGATTTCCACTTTCCTTTGCATTTGTGTAAGTCTTTTCTTTTAGCTCAATACTGTCTCTTGCCTCATTTGTTGACCATGGTTGATTAACTGCACAAGTGAAGTTTTGGCCTTTTAGGGACATGTACTGGCATTGTATTGTACCAAAAACTTCCTTGAAATCTTCTCACTGTGTGTTTGTAGGTTTCCCCATTAACAGCTCGGCACAGTTTACTGCAGTCAATTTATTTCTCATCCCTTCGAAGTCTGACTTACTTAAATTTAAAACCTTGGTTTGTGACTCTTGCTTCTCTCTCTCTCAAACCTAATATCAAGTTCAATCATAATATGGTCATCTCATTACAGCCTTGGTCCAAACATGGACAAAAGAGCTGAATTCCAGAGGTGAGGTGAGAGTGACTGCCCTTGACATTAAGGCAGCATTTGACCGAGTGTGGCATCAAGGAGCCCTAGTAAAACTGAAGTCAGTGGGAGTCGGGAGAGAAAACTCTCCACTGGCTGGAGTCATACCTAGCACAAAGGAAGATGGTTGTGGTTGTTGGAGGCCAATCATCTCAGTCCCTGGACATTGCTGCAGGAGTTCCTCATGGCAGTGTCCCAGGCCCAACTATCTTCAGCTGCTTCGTCAATGACCTTCCCTCCAACATAAGATCAGAAGTGGTGATGTTCGCTGATGATTGCACAGTGTTCAATTCCATTCGCAACTCCTCAGACAATGAAGCAGTCTGTACCCGCATGCAGCAAGACCTGGACAACATTCAGGCTTGCGCTGATAAGTGGCAAGTAACATTTGTGCCACACAAGTGCCAAGCAATGATTATCTGCAACAAGAGCGAGTCTAACCATCTCCACTTGACATTCAACAGCATTACCATCGTCAAATTCCCTCACCATCAACATCCTGGGGGTCACCATTGAGCAGCCACATAAATACTTTGGCAACAAGAGCAGGTCAGAGGCTAAGTATTCTGTGGCGAGTGTCTCATCTCCTGACTCCACAAAACCTTTCCATCATCTACAAGGCACAAGTCAGGAGTGTGATGGAATACTCTCCACTTGCCTGGATGAGTGCAGCTCCAACAACACTCAAGAAGCTCAACACAAAGTAGCCTGCTTGATTGGCACCCCCTCCACCACCTTAAACATTCACTCCTTCCACTACCAGCGTACCGTGGCTGCAGTGTGTACCATCTACAAGATGCACTGCAACAACTTGCCAAGGCTTCTTTGGCAGTACCTCCCAAACCCGCAATCTCTACCACCTAGAAGGACAAGGACAGCATAATCATGGGAACACCACCACCTCCAAGTTCCCCTCCAAGTCACACACCATCCTGACTTGGAAGTATATTGCCTTCATTGTCGCTGGGTCAAAATCCTGGAACTCCCTCCCTAACAGCACTGTGGAAGTGCCTTCGCCAAACGGACTGCAGCGGTTCAAGAAGGCGGCTCACCACCACCTTCTCAAGGGGAATTAGGGATGGGCAATAAATGCTGGCCTTGCCAGTGACGCCCACATCCCATGAATGAATTTAAAAAACACAATGGGGGGGGTCAGTGTGGGGAAACACAATGGGGAGGGGTCAGTGTGGGGAAATACAGTTTGTAGATCTCCCCTTTATTGGCTAGTTGTGGCCGTTAAGGAGCTGCTTTTTTGCCACATTTTCTCATCCTCCCCCATCGCCAGCTAAGTGTGCCACAGCTGCCCATGGTCACGTAAACACTCCCTCCATGGCAGATTTTGTTGTACCACACACACTGACATGAAAGGTATTTTTTTTAAATCAACAGTCTGTTTAAGGTTTCTAGGACAAAGCTAGGTGGGAAAGTTAGCTGTGAGGAGAACACAAAGGCAGCAATTTTGCCGGTGTTCAGAGAGGCGGGTCAGAGGCTAAAGTCCTTTTGATTGATGGCAGGTTCCGAACCCGCCGTCAACCCGCCTCCAAACAACCTTCCCAAGTGTCAGGTCCCCGATTTGCGAATGGACCCGATACCTAGCGGCGGGACACGGATTTAAGACAATTACCTGCCTACTAACAGGTACTTGTCATCAGTTTTCAGGCTGTTTTTCAATTTTCCCGCTTCTGGGTCGGGTTTCACGACATCCAGACAACATGCCTGGTAAGTGTGGCGTGTTGTGAGTCTGGTCCAATGTTTGTGAAAAGATGACAGCTGCAGAAGTATTGTGAAGGATGCAGTGTTGCACATGGTAAGTTTCAGAGTAAAGAAAATGTTGGTTACTGCATTTGTAAAACATATACAGATTTCTTTAGCTTACAAGTTTTTTAATCCAACTTTATGTCCAGTTCCACCTCATTGGGACAACCTCTCTCACCAGTGACAGATCGCTTCTGTCATCTCACCTGCAGCTGTCTTCTATTCCAGCATATGGAGGGAGTCACTGGAGAGCATGGGTGCAAGAGTTCACCTTTTGTGCAGTGTTTTCAGCACCTCAATGCTGTCAAACACTGAAAAATCAACTGTCAAAATAAAATTGTGCCTGGTCCCTTTAAGGAAACCGGCAGATGACGCGTCAAAAAATGACGTCATCAGACCCGCTTCCTGTTAATTGGCCGGTAAGCCCACAGGGCAGGCTTAACAAGGCCAATCAAGGGAAAATCACTTCCCTGGAGCGGAGGCAGCTGGGGGCAGGACTGGAACCCGGAAACCAGCTGACCCGCACCCATCCCGACACCAAGCAGAAAATCGTGGCAAAGAGTCTGCAAAGGGATATAGTTAGACTAAGCCAATATCCATTAATAATCACTATCCAAAAAACAGCCACCAAATTTTGGAAACACCTAGAAATGAGCAACCCCCAATGCTATCATTACGAAGCCCTGAAATGCCAAGAGAGGACCATAAAGAAGAATACCCTCAGTCAACTAGTCCTGGGACTCAGTGAAGTAACTACTAACACTGCGAACAATAACCAGCCCCAGGACAGTGACAGCGTAACACAAAGAATTCGACCCAACACAATCGTCGCTAAGCAAAAGGAAAAATATCTGTCATATTGGGCAGAAACAACAAAAACCCAAAGCAAACTCAATTGCTACTTGGCCCTAAACAGACAATACAACATGGTTGATTACCTGACCATGGTAAAGGATAGCAAACTGAGAAAAACTTTGACAATGTACAGACTTAGTGAACATAACCCGGCTACCAAGAGAGGACAGGATATGCTCTCACTGCAGTCAGGGAGTGGTGGAGACAGAGATGCACTTCCTCACAGCTTGTAGAAAATATCAGGGCATAAGGGAGAATTTCTACCCAAAATTCACAAAAATATGCCCGGAATTCAGAAATTTGAATGACGACCAAAAACTCCCATACCTACTAGGGGAAGAGAGAAATTGCGTAACACTAGCGGCACACTATGTTACAGCTTGCCATAAACAGAGGGACAACCACTAAATATAAGAAAAAAAGAGTATATACAAATTATATGAAAGTATATTTATACACTCAGGGATATATCTGTTTATACACTGTATGGATAGATCTGTATTTTTGTGAACAAACATGAATGTTTTCTGATGCTTTGGCAACATAAGATGTAACTTGTCATGCCAATAAAGCGATTTGAATTGAATTGAATTGAGTGGGCAGTAATGTGGCAGATGGAGTATAATGTAGGGAAATGTGAGGTTATTCACTTTGGTAGGAAGAATAGAAAAACAATATTTTTTAAATGGTGAGAAACTTTCAAATGTTGGTGTTCAGAGAGATTTGGGTGTCCTCGTGCAAGAAACACAGAAAGCTAGCATGCAGGTACAGCAAGCAATAAGGAAGGCAAATGGCATGTTGGCCTTTATTGCAAGGGGGTTGGAGTATAAGAGTAAGGAAGTCTTGCTACAATTGTACAGGGCCTTGGCGAGACCACACCTGGAGTACTGTACACAGTTTTGGTCCCCTCATCTAAGGAAGGATATACTTGCCTTGGAGGCGGTGCAACGAAGGTTCACTAGATTGACTCCTGGGATGAGAGGGCTGTCCTATGATGAGAGATTGTGTAGAATGGGCCTATACTCTCTGGATTTTAGAAGAATGAGAGATGATCTCATTGAAACATACAAGATTCTGAAGGGGATTGAAAGGTAGATGCTGACAGGTTGTTTCCCCTGGCTGGACTGTCTGGAACTTGGGGGCATAGTCTCAGGATAAGGGGTAGGCCATTTAAGACTGAGATGAGGAGGAATTTCTTCACTCAGAGGGTTGTGAATCTTTGGAATTCTCTGTCCCAGAGGGCTGTGAATCCTGAGTCTTTGAGTATATTCAAGGCTGAGATAGATAGATTTTTGGACTCTAGGGGAATCAACGGATATGGAGATAGGGCGGGAAAGTGAAGTTGAGGTCGATGATCAGCTATGATCTTATTGAATGGCGGAGCAGGCTCGAGGGGCCGTTTGGCCTACTCCTGCTCTTATTTCTTATGTTCTTAGGTTTCTGAGGTATAAGAACATAAGAATTAGGAGCAGGAGTAAGCCATACGGCCCCTCGAGTCTGCCCTGCCATTCATTAAGATCATGGCTGAAATTCAACCTCAACTTCACTTTCATAGAAACATAGAAGATAGGAGCAGGAGTAGGCCATTCGGCCCCTCGAGCCTGTTCCGCCATTTAATGAGATCATGGCTGATCATCCAAATTCAGTACCCTGTCCCTGCTTTCTCCCCATATCCCTTGATCCCTTTAACCTTAAGAAATATATCTAACTCCTTCTTGAATATATTTAATAAGTTGGCCTCAACTGTCTTCTGTGGTAGAGAATTCCACAGGTTCACCACTCTAGGTGAAGAAATTCCTCCTCATCTCAGTCCTAAATGGCTTACCCCTTATCCTTAGACTGTGACCCCTGGTTCTGGACTCCCCCGCCATCGGGAACATCCTTCCTGCATCTAGTCTGCCTAGTCCTGTTAGAATTTTATAAGTTTCAATAAACAGCAGCGAATATAAGCCTAATCGACCCAATCTCTCTTCATACGTCATTCCTGCCATCCTAGGTATCAGTCTGGTGAATCTTCGCTGCACTCCCTCCATGGCAAGAACATCCTTCCTCAGATAAGGCGACCAAAACTGCACACAATACTCAAGGTGTGGTCTCACCAAGGCCCTGTACAACTGCAGCAAGACATCCTTGCTCCTGTACTCGAATCCTCTCGCTATGAAGGCCAACATACCATTTGCCTTCTTAACCGCCTGTTGCATCTGCATGCTTACCTTCAGCGACTGGTGCACAAGGACACCCAGGTCTCCTTGCACTTCCCCTTTTCCCAATCTATTGCCGTTCAGATAATAATCTGTCTTCCTGTTTTTGCCACCAAAGTGGATAACCTCGCATTTATCCACATTATACTGCATCTGCCCAATCACCCAACCTGTCCAAATCATACTGGAGTTTCTCGGCATCCTCCTCACAGCACACACGCCCACCCAGCTCTGTCGTCTTCAAACTTGGAGATATTACATCTAGTTCCCTCGTCTACATCACTAATATATATTGTGAATAGCTGGGGTCCTAGCACCGATCCCTGCGGTACCCCACTAGTCACTGCCTGCCTATCGGAAAAAGACCCGTTTATTCCAACTCTTTGCTTCCTGTCTGCCAACCAGTTCTCTATCCAAGTCAGTACCTTACCCCCAATCCCATGTGCTTTAACTTGGCACGCCAATCTCTTATGCGGGACCTTATCGAAAGCCTTCTGAAAGTCCAAATACACATCCACTGGTTCTCCCTTATCTATTCTACCAGTTACATCCTCAAAAAATTCCAGTAGATTAGTCAAGCACGATTTACCTTTTGTAAATCCATGTTGATTTTGTCCGATCCTGTCACTGTTTTCCAAGTGCTCTGCTATTACATCTTTTATAATGGACTCTAGCATTTTCCCCACTACCGATGTCAGGCTTACTGGTCTATAATTCCCCGTTTTCTCTCTACCACCTTTTTTTAATAGTGGGGTTAAATTAGCTACCCTCCAATCCATGGGAACTATTCCAGAGTCTATAGAATTTTGGAAGATGACCAGCAATGCATTTACTATTTCTAGGGCCACTTCCTTAAGTACCCTAGGATGTAGATTATCAGACCCTGGGGATTTATCGGCCTTCAATGCCGTCAATTTCCCTAACACCGTTTCCCTACAAATACTGATTTCATTCAATTCCTCCCTCTCATTAGACCCTATGTTCCCCGACATCTCTGGAAGGTTATTTGTGTCCTCCTTTGTGAAGACAGAACCAAAGTACAGTATGTATGAAATTGGTCTGCCATTTCTTTGTTCCCCATTTAAAAATTCCCTGATTCTGTTTCTCTTCACATATCTATAGAAGCTTTTACAGTCAGTTTTTATGTTCCCTGCAAGCTTACTCTCATATTCTATTTTCCCCCTCTTAATTAATCCCTTTGTCCTCCTTTGCTGAATCCTAAACTGCTCCCAATCCTCAGGTTTGCTGCTTTTTCTGGCCAATTTATATGTCCTCTCTTTGGATCTTATGCTATCCCTAATTTCCCTTGTTAGCCACGGTTGAGTCACCTTTTTTGTTTTATTTTTATGCCAAACAGGGATGAACAAATTCTGTAGTTCATCCATGCGATCTTTAAATGTTTGCCATTGCCTATCCACCGTCAACCCTTTAAGTAACATTCCCCAATCCATCCGATCCAACCTGCGCCTCATACCATCGTAGTTTCCTTTATTTAAATTCAGGACCCTAGTCTCTGAGTCAACTACTTCACTCTCCATCTTAATGAAGAATTCCAACATATTATGATCGCTCCTCCCCAAGGAGCCTCGCACAACAGGATTGCTAATTAATCCTTTCTCATTACATAATACCCAGTCTAAGATGGCCTGATCTCCAGTTGGTTCCTTGACATATTGGTCCAGGAAACCATCCCGTATACACTCTAGGAATTCCTCCTCCACAGTATTGTCACTAATTTGGTTAGCCCAATCTATATGTAGATTAAAGTCACCCATGATAACTGCTGTGCCCTTATTGCACGCGTCTCTAATTTCCCATTTAATGCCACCCCCAACCTCAGCATTACTGTTTGGGGGTCTGTATACAACTCCCACTAACGTTTTCTACCGCTTGGTATTTCTCAGCTCTACCCTTACAGATTCCACATCATCAGAGCTAATATCCTTCCTTACCATTTTGTTAATCTCCTCTTTAACCAGCAATGCTACCCCACCTCCTTTTCCTTTTTGCCTGTCCTTCCTGAATATTGAATACCCCTGGATGTTGAATTCCCAGCCTTGGTCACCCTGGAGCTATGCCTCTGTAATCTCAATTATATCATATCAGTTTACATCTATTTGCGCAGCTAATTCATCCACCTTATTACGAATGCTCCTCGCATTAAGACACAAAGCCTTCGGGCTTGTTTTTTTAACACTCTTAGTCCTTTTAGAATTATTATTTACTGTAGCCTTGTTTGATTTACACCCTTGATTTCTCTGCCTTCCACTTTTGCTTTTTTCCTTCCTGTCTTTTGTTTCTATCATTGCTTCCCTTTCCTCTGTCTCCCTGCACAGGTTCCCAACCCCCTGCCATTTTAGTTTAAGCCCTCCCCAACAGCACTAGCAAACACTCCCCCATGGACATCGGTCCCGGTCCCGCCCAGGTACAAACCGTCCAGTTTGTACTGGTCCCACCTCCCCCAGAACCGGTTCCAATGTCCCAGGAATTTGAATCCCTCCCCCTTGCACCATTCCTCTAGCCACATATTCATCTGAAATATACTTCTATTTCTACTCTGACTAGCACATGGCACTGGTAGCAATCCTGAGATTATTACCTTTGAGGTCCTATTTTTTAATTTACCTCCTAACTCCCTATATTCAGCTTTTAGGACCTCATCCCATTTTTTACCTATATCGTTGTTACCTATATGCACCACGACAACTGGTTGTTCACCCTCCCCCTCCAGAATGCCCTGCAGCTGCCCCGAGACATCCTTGACCCTTGCACCAGGGAGGCAACATGCCATCCTGGAGTCTCATTTGCGGCCGCAGAAACGCCTATCTATTCCCCTTACAATAGAATCCCCTATCACTATAGCTCTCCCACTCTTTTTCCTCATGTCCAGAACCACCCATAGTGCCAGGAAGTTGGCTGCTGCTGCCTTCCCCCGATAAGCCATCTCCCTCAACAATATCCGGAGTGATATATCTGTTTGAGAGGGGGATGGCCGCAGGGGACCCCTGCACTACCTGCCTGCGCCTACTACTCTGCCTGGTGGTCACCCATTCCCTTCCTGTGCAGCCTTTACCTGTGGTGTGACCAACTCCCTAAACATGCTATCCACGATGTCCTCAGCATCGCGAATGCGCCAGTATGTATCCATTCGCAGCTCCAGCGCCGCAATGCGGTCTGTCAGTAGCTGCAGTTGGATACACTTCCCGCACTCATGGTCGTCAGGGGCACAGGAAATGTTGCTGATTTCCCACATTGCGCAGGAGGAGCATGCCACGGGGCCGAGCTGTCCTGCCATGACTTACCTTTTAATTAATTTAAATTAAATCAAATCAATACCACTAATTACACTACAATTAAATGATATACTCAAGGGCCCTTGGTTACTAGCACTCCCCGATACACAACAGAGACCTTAGAAAGTATAACCACAAAAATTAAGACCTTCTAAATTTTATAAACTATTAATCTTAACTGTCAAACTATAGAGTAGTATAAATACTCACCTGGCCATACTCACCCAATCAGCTGCTTCCTCTTGCACGCTTCACTTTTTGAATCGTGACGTGGCTCCGGAACGCCGCTGCTGGTCTGTGAGATTGGTAAGCCTCTGTAAAAAAGCCCACGAAAGTGAGTTTAAGTACTCACCATACCGCTGCTCTCTGCTCCTCCCGACACTGGCCTCTGTAAAATAGCCCGCGAAAGTGAGTTTATGTACTCACTGTACCGCCACTCTCTGCTCCTCCCGACACTAGCCTCTGTAAAATAGCCCGCGAAAGTGAGTTTATGTACTCACCATACTGCTGCTCTCTGCTCCTCCCGACACTAGCCTCTGTAAAATAGCCCACGAAAGTGAGTTTAAGTACTCACTGTACTGCCGCTCTCTGCTCCTCCCGACACTGGCCTCTGTAAAAAGTCCGCGAAAGTGAGTTTAAGTACTCACTGTACCTCTGCTCCTCCCGACACTAGCCTCTGTAAAAAGCCAGCGAAAGTGAGTTTAAATACTCACTGTACCGCCGCTCTCTGCTCCTCCCGACACTGGCCTCTGTGAAATAGCCCGCGAAAGTGAGTTTAAGTACTCACTGTACCGCCGCTCTCTGCTCCTCCCGACACTAGCCTCTGTAAAATAGCCCGCGAAAGTGAGTTTAAATACTCACTGTACCGCCGCTCTCTGCTCCTCCCAACACTAGCCTCTGTAAAATAGCCCGCGAAAGTGAGTTTAAATACTCACTGTACCTCTGCTCCTCCCAACACTAGCCTCTGTAAAATAGCCCACGAAAGTGAGTTTAAATATTCACTGTACCGCCGCTCTCTGCTCCTCCCGACACTGGCCTCTGTAAAAAGCCAGCGAAAGTGAGTTTAAGTACTCACTGTACCGCCGCTCTCTGCTCCTCCCGACACTGGCCTCTGTGAAATAGCCCGCGAAAGTGAGTTTAAGTACTCACTGTACCACCGCTCTCTGCTCCTCCCGACACTAGCCTCTGTAAAATAGCCCGCGAAAGTGAGTTTAAGTACTCACCATACCGCTGCTCTCTGCTCCTCCCGACACTGGCCTCTGTAAAAAGCCCGTGAAAGTGAGTTTAAATACTCACTGTACCACCGCTCTCTGCTCCTCCCGACACTGGCCTCTGTAAAAAAGCCCGTGAAAGTGAGTTTAAATACTCACTGTACCGCCGCTCTCTGCTCCTCCCAACACTAGCCTCTGTAAAATAGCCCGCGAAAGTGAGTTTAAATACTCACTGTACCGCCGCTCTCTGCTCCTCCCGACACTGGCCTCTGTAAAATAGCCCGCGAAAGTGAGTTTAAATACTCACTGTACCGCCGCTCTCTGCTCCTCCCGACACTGGCCTCTGTGAAATAGCCCGCGAAAGTGAGTTTAAATACTCACTGTACCGCCGCTCTCTGCTCCTCCCGACACTGGCCTCTGTAAAATAGCCCGCGAAAGTGAGTTTAAATACTCACTGTACCGCCGCTCTCTGCTCCTCCCGACACTGGCCTCTGTGAAATAGCCCGTGAAAGTGAGTTTAAGTACTCACCATACCGCTGCTCTCTGCTCCTCCCGACACTGGCCTCTGTGAAATAGCCCGTGAAAGTGAGTTTAAGTACTCATTGTAACGCCGCTCTCTGCTCCTCCCGACACTGGCCTCTGTAAAAAAGCCCGCGAAAGTGAGTTTGAGTACTCACCATACCGCTGCTCTCTGCTCCTCCCGACACTGGCCTCTGTAAAATAGCCCGCGAAAGTGAGTTTAAATACTCACTGTACCGCCGCTCTCTGCTCCTCCCGACACTAGCCTCTGTAAAATAGCCCGTGAAAGTGAGTTTAAGTACTCACCATACTGCCGCTCTCTGCTCCTCCCAACACTAGCCTCTGTGAAATAGCCCGCGAAAGTGAGTTTAAGTACTCACTGTACCACCGCTCTCTGCTCCTCCCGACACTGGCCTCTGTAAAATAGCCCGCGAAAGTGAGTTTAAATACTCACTGTACCGCCGCTCTCTGCTCCTCCCGACACTGGCCTCTGTAAAATAGCCCGCGAAAGTGAGTTTAAATACTCACTGTACCGCCGCTCTCTGCTCCTCCCAACACTGGCCTCTGTAAAATAGCCCGCGAAAGTGAGTTTAAATACTCACTGTACCGCCGCTCTCTGCTCCTCCCAACACTAGCCTCTGTAAAATAGCCCGTGAAAGTGAGTTTAAGTACTCACTGTACCGCCGCTCTCTGCTCCTCCCGACACTGGCCTCTGTGAAATAGCCCGTGAAAGTGAGTTTAAGTACTCATTGTAACGTTGCTCTCTGCTCCTCCCGACACTGGCCTCTGTAAAATAGCCCGCGAAAGTGAGTTTAAATACTCACTGTACCGCCGCTCTCTGCTCCTCCCGACACTGGCCTCTGTAAAATAGCCCGCGAAAGTGAGTTTAAATACTCACTGTACCACCGCTCTCTGCTCCTCCCGACACTGGCCTCTGTAAAATAGCCCGCGAAAGTGAGTTTAAATACTCACTGTACCGCCGCTCTCTGCTCCTCCCGACACTGGCCTCTGTAAAATAGCCCGCGAAAGTGAGTTTAAATACTCACTGTACCGCCGCTCTCTGCTCCTCCCAACACTAGCCTCTGTAAAATAGCCCGCGAAAGTGAGTTTAAATACTCACTGTACCGCCGCTCTCTGCTGCTCCCGACACTAGCCTCTGTAAAATAGCCCGTGAAAGTGAGTTTAAATACTCACTGTACCGCCGCTCTCTGCTCCTCCCGACACTGGCCTCTGTGAAATAGCCCGTGAAAGTGAGTTTAAGTACTCATTGTAACGCCGCTCTCTGCTCCTCCCGACACTGGCCTCTGTAAAAAAGCCCGTGAAAGTGAGTTTGAGTACTCACCATACCGCTGCTCTCTGCTCCTCCCGACACTGGCCTCTGTAAAATAGCCCGCGAAAGTGAGTTTGAGTACTCACCATACCGCTGCTCTCTGCTCCTCCCGACACTGGCCTCTGTAAAATAGCCCGCGAAAGTGAGTTTAAATACTCACTGTACCGCCGCTCTCTGCTCCTCCCGACACTGGCCTCTGTAAAATAGCCCGCGAAAGTGAGTTTAAGTACTCATTGTAACGCCGCTCTCTGCTCCTCCCGACACTGGCCTCTGTAAAAAAGCCCGTGAAAGTGAGTTTAAGTACTCATTGTAACGCCGCTCTCTGCTCCTCCCGAAACTGGCCTTCCCACCATATCCCTTAATTCCTCTGGAGTCCAAAAATCTATTTATCTCAGCCTTGAATATACTCAATGACTGAGCAGCCACAGCACTTTGGGGCAGATAATGTCAAAGATTCACAACCCTCTGAGTGAAGAAATTCCTCCTCATCTCAGTCTTAAAAGGCCGGCCCCTTATCCTGAGACTATGCCCCCTAGTTCTAGACTCTCCAGCCAGGGGGAAACAACCTCTTAGCATCGACCCTGTCAATCCCCCTCAGAATCTTATGTGTTTCAATGAGATCGCATCTCATTCTTCTAAGCTCCAGAGAGTACAGGCCCAATCTACTCAATATAAACAGTGTCAGAGTCTTTCTTAAAGTCTTTTCTGCAGAGTATTATTCAATAATAATCCAAGTCACACACCATCCTGACTTAGAAATACATTGGCATTCCTTCATCGTTGCTTGGCCAAAACCCTGGAACTCCCTCCCTCACAGCACTGTGGGAGCACCTTCACCCCACTGGCTGCAGTGGTTCAAAAAGACAGCTCACCACCACCTTCTCAAGGGCAGCTAGGAATGGGCAATAAATGCTGGCCTTGCTAGCTACGCCCACATCTTGTGAATGAATTTTTAAAAATAGTGATTGCAGGAAAAGAACTACCAGATGGTGTGTGAATATTGTACACATGCGTAAATAGAAATCTGCCACCCTGGAAGTGTATTACAGATAAGCTTTTAAGTGTTAATGTAAGATCACTAATAAGCCTTACTGGGACTAGGAGAGGGCTCAGCCATTCAGGGCACTGCAAATGACGAAGAATCTGTAGCTTATCTAATCTTTACTCCACAGCTCTATTTGAAATGACGTCAAACTGTGCATACTGCAGCACAATCACGCAAGTTCAGCAGATGGCTGAACACATTTCATGTGGTTTCATTGGCTGGTCATATTTTCTTGTATAGAAAATAAGTAGAGATAAAAAGTATTTAGTAACTTTACAATGCAGTTTTAAAAAGTGTGTGTACATTTATCTATATCTATCCAAATCTATCTATAACTATAATTTTAAAGCCATGTCTCCGCTACATACCCTGTTAGATTTTGCTTTGAGTTACAAGTGTAATCTGTCCATAAATGAAAAAGGATATGGCAATTTTCCTCTATTTTATGCCCTGAGTATGCCTATTCCCATTATGCAAGGTCTTCATCCCCTTTGCACGTCACAGACATTTTCAAGATATCTTTGAGTGTGGCTGGAGAGCTCCCACCTGAAACAGGCAGAAGCATTTAAATCCAGTGTGAATGAGGTAGGAGTGACTAGAACACCTCCCACATAATTTTCCAAAAGCGCCAAGCCCCCTCAGATTGGAGGGTTTGAGAATTGGCTCACTGCATTCTGTTTTTGGAGAAAAAATAGCCAAACTTAGCGCAGGCATCAAGGGGTATGGGGAGAGAGCAGGAATATGGTATTGAGATAGAGGATCAGCCATGATCATACTGAATGGCGGAGCAGGCTCGAAGGGCCAAATGGCCTACTCCTGCTCCTATTTTTCTAGGCCTGTCAGCTCAAAGGGCAGGCCACGCAGAATTTTCCAACGGGAGTTCCTCCATCTATTTTAAATAGGTTAAAGGTGCAAGAAAAGCCTTCCCAGAGACCTTTATCTGTGGCACACTTGGCTGGAGATGAAAAGGACTGCAGCTAGCCATTGAAGGATTGATAGTGGAGATATTGATCACTCATTTCACTCTTATCAGTCCTACTAAGAAAATGAGTGATATATGTGTGGGATAAACTTCCAGATAGAGCAATTTACTTGTACTTCCTCCAATTTAATATACTGTATTCACTACTCGTGGTGTGGTCTCCTCTACATTGGAGAAACCAAACACCGATTAGGTGATCGCTTTGCTGAACACCTCCATTCTGTCTGCAAGTACGACCCCAAGCTCCCCGTTTCTTGTCACTTCAATTCCCCACTCCTCTATCCTCTCTGCTTTTGGCCTTCCATAGTATTGCAGTAAAGCGTCATGTAAGCTTGAGGAACAGCACCTCGCCTTTCTACTGGTAACTTTGCCGCACTCGAGCCTTAACATGGACTTTAACAACTTCAGACCTGAACTACAACTCCCATTTTCTCTCTGGTGGTCAACGTTGGCAATGCGTGGGATTGTGTGCCAGTATTTCCGGGGATGATGAGGGGGAGGGGCGTTGGTACTTGTGGTGAGCGCCCCATGTCGGAACACTATTGGTGGGTGACCTTGGTATCGACCTGCTTCCTTTCTTTTTCTTCCACCGGACTGCTGGGCCACTGAAGCTAGCTCTGCCATGCTGGTTTTTCATGCTACTTTTTCTCCCCTCAGCTATTCACACACTGTCTCATATGTTTCTTTGATTTCTCTCATTATGCCACCCTTTGACACTTTGCTCATATCACATCTGACATTTAATCATCTCCTGTCCTCCAGCTAAGCAGGAGATGCTGCCAAAGAAGAGAAAAGAAAAGAAAGACGTGCATTTCTATAGCGCCTTTCACGACCACCAGACGTCCCAAAGTGTTTACAGACAATGAAATACTTTTTTGAAGTGTAGTCAATGTTGTAATGTAGGAAACGCGGCAGCCTATTTGCGCACAGCAAGCTCCCACAAACAGCAATGTGATAATGACCAGATAAATCTGTTTTCGTTACATTGATTGAAGGATAAATATTGGCTAGGACACCGGGGACAACTCCCCTGCTTTTCTTCGAAATAGTGCCATGGGATCTTTTACGTCCACCTGAGAGGGCAGACGGAGCCTCGGTTTAACGTTTCATCTGAAAGACGGCGTCTCCAACAGTGCAGCACTCCCTCAGTACTGCACTGGAGTGTGAGCCTAGATTTTTGTTCTCAAGTCTCTGGAGTGGAACTTGAACCCAGAACTTTATGACTCAGAGGCGAGGGTGCTACCAACTGAGCCACAGCTGACACACAAGCCTTGATGACTTGCTGCAGTGCATCCTGTAGATAGTGCACACTACAGGTACGGTATACTGGTGGTGGAGGGAGTGGATATTTAAGCTGGATGGTGTCGAGCTTCTGGATTGTTGTTGCAGCTGTACTCATCCAGGCAAGTGGAGAGTATTCCATCACACACCTGATGGTAGAGAGGCTTTGGGGAGTCTGGAGGTGAGTCACTCGCCACAGAATACCCAGCCTCTGACCTTCTCAAATTGGTTGGACTTATCTAGTGTTGAATTCCTAGGTTTCTTTCAATTTCAACAATAGGTATTTCAACACCATTCATGGAGCTCATATGTCTCCTATTTTTCCTTCCTATTTGTAGTTCTTTACTTGTAGTACTTTACACCTGTCTGCATTGAGTTTCATCTGCCCAATTACATATTCTAACTGATTTTGTAATTTTTGAGTTGCCTCTTCTGATTCCACTGCCCTGCC
This sequence comes from Somniosus microcephalus, assembly GCF_052327205.1. Classification (NCBI taxonomy): domain Eukaryota; kingdom Metazoa; phylum Chordata; class Chondrichthyes; order Squaliformes; family Somniosidae; genus Somniosus; species Somniosus microcephalus. The sequence goes on along the minus strand of NC_141000.1, from coordinate 134,830,591 downwards.
TAGTTTGATATCATCTGCAAATCACTTTGCATTGAGTTTCTGAATCCAGGTCATTGATGTCAATTAGAAACAGTAGTGTTCCTAGCAATGAGCCCTGAGGTACCCACTCAGTACTTCCACCCCTCCCCCCACTCTAACATAACTCCTCTAACGAGTACTCATTTCCTACTCTTCAGCCAGTTTATTGTTCATTCCCACGGTTTACCCAAAACCACCACAGCTTTCTTAATACCCTTTCATGTGGAACTTTGTCGAAAGCCTTTTGGAAGTCTAGATACACCACATTGTAGGGCTTACCACAGTGCTTTGGTATGTTAGTTCCTCAAAGAAATTGAGATTGGTCTGATAGGATTTTTCCTTCTGAATCTATGTTGACAGCTGCTTACTAGATTATCATTGTACAGACAACCTCAAGTTTTCTCTTGACAATTGATTCCATTATTTTACATGGAATGGAAGTAAGGAATTGGGTCTGTAGTTAGCTGTGTCTGTTTTATCCCCCTTTTTGAATATGAGCACATTAGCCTGTTTCCAATCTACTAGGACCTCCCATCTCCGGATCATTAGTCCAGGCCTCTGGATTACTTGTCCAGTGTCATAACCACTATGCTACCGTACCCCACTAGTTACAGCCTACCAACCCAAAAATGACTAGTTTATTCCTACTCTCTGTTTTCTGTCCGTTAACCAATCCTCAATCCATGCTAGTATATTACCCCCAATCCTATGACCCCTAATTTTGTTTACTAACCTCTTGTGTGGCACCTTATCGAACACCTTCTGAAAATCCAAATACACCACATGCACTGGTGCCCCCTATTCTGCTAGTTACAACCTCAAAAAACTCTAATAGATTTGTCAAACATGATTTCCCTTTCATAAATCCGTGTTGACTCTGCCCAATCCTATTATTATTTTCTAAGTGCCCTGTTACCATGTCCTTATTAATAGATTCTAGCATTTTCCCTACTACTGATGTCAGGCGAACTGGTCTGTAGTTCCCCATTTTCTCTCACCCTCCTTTCTTAAATAGTGGGATTACATTTGCTACCTTCCAATCTGCGGGAACCGTTCTAGAATCTATGGAATATTGGAAGATGACAACCAATGCATTATGACATTTACAAAATTAGTAAAAGATGCAGCTAACCACTAACACTGTTTTATTCATTAGATCCAGATGCAGAAGTTTGTCTCCATGTTCTGCGGCTCATTCAATCTCTGATCCTTGAGCCGGAGGTTTTCTCCAGAGTGGCAACCCAGATCCGTGAATTGCTGCCGGAGCAGCGTATTCTAGAACTTACCAACAACCGTAACCCAGATCTCCGCAACATAGCAAGTGAGCTGCTGGAGGACATGAAAATGTTTAGTATTTAGCTAGAGCTTGTTTTACTTGTGCCAGTCGTTTTTGTTGCTGAATCTATTCATATTTGAAAACATTGTTTGGTATATGAGTAAAAATGAGTGCAGATCTCAGTTTTATTTTATAGGATGCAAAATGTGAAAAACTGCTGTTGCAAATAGTGGCCAAGCTTGGTATGGTAGGTTTGTGCCTCTGAATGTTCCAAAAGAAGGCAAAACATTGGTTCAACAGGCCTCTTAAGGTGAACCTGTCTTTTTGCGGAAATGTAATTGGTGAATTTAAGATTGCAGAGCTTAAATGACAAGATTTCCCCATTCCCGTACACTGATTGAACAGTCAGGAAAGTGAATGGCTTTTAAATTCCTGCCGGTACCCCTCATGAACCACACACTAAGTGCATAAGAAGGGTTACTTGGCCTCTGAGTTTTCTACCCTCCCTTTAGAGGTATGCCTGTGACACAGAAACCTAAGTGGAATTGGAACAAACCTTCATTGTACCATTGCCTGTCGTTGCACGTTGCAGCATCAGTCACTGCCATGCTAACAGCACAAGAAAAGTGAATAAGCTAAAATGTCACCGTGTATGTGTGTGCCGTGATAATAGAGTAATTTCTACCCCTTAAGCAGAGGAAACTCAAGCCAGTGCTAAGTGTCTGTACAGTAACATTGCTGACTGCAATTTTCAGGCTTTCGCATTATGCTTTTCTGTGATCTGCTTGACTGGATTTGCTGAACTGAAACTTTTTATGATTTCATCTACTTCTATGTAACCAAGGGTGCTTATGAAGCTCATCTAAATGCATTTTTCATTAGAGATGTATGCTAGTGATTTGTAGAGGTTGATTGACTCATTGGCACACATTAGGTTTCTGAACTTGCTCTCGCTCCAGGACTGAATGTGGTTGTGTATGTACTGGTTACACTGAAATAATTACTGATCCTTTCTATCCATTTGTTTAATAAAAGTTTGCAGTTACTGTTACATTTTACCCGAATCTCCAGTTTATTCTCTGGTTTTAGCTGTGGTTGAAAATCTAATGTTTGAGAAAAATGTTGACCCCAAAATTCCACAAATCTTCTGGTGGATTTGAGATGGTGGAGACTTGCAGTAGCAGAAATTGGGGTGAGAACCAACTGTTCCAGATCTCTGCCCCATTCAACCTTGTGCTGAGGGTTCCAGTGGGACCAAGTACTTGTATCTGCCCAATCGTAGTCAGGACTAGTGGAATAACATCCCCTACCAGCTATTGCCCTCAGTGTTATACACCTGCAAGAGTGCTCTTCTACACTCCTTATTGAACCAGGGTTGGTCCCCTGGCTTGATGGTAATGGTAGAGTGAGGGGTATGCTGGGCCATGAGGTTACAGATTGTGGTGGAATACAATTCTGCTGCTGCTGATGGTCCACAGCACCTCATGGATGCCCAGTTTGAGCTGCTAGATCTGTTCTGGTGATAGTGCCACACAACACAATGGAGGGTGTTCTCAGTATGAAGACGGGACTTCGTCTCCACAGTGACTGCACGGTGGTCACTGCTACCAATGCTGCCATGGACAGGTGCATCTGCGACAGGTAGATTGGTGAGGACGAGGTCAAGTAGGTTTTTCCCTCGTGTTGGTTCTCTCAGCACCTGTCGCAGGCCCAGTCCTTACCCCAAGATTATAAATATAGAGACGGTAATAGCGAAAATAACTGATAATTCAAAGGTAAAGATACTCAACTAGAGGAGGGCTAATTTTTGAGAATTGAAAGGGCTCTGGCACAGGTGGAATGGAAACAAAGATTATCGGGTAAAACAGTAAATGAGCAATGGGAGGCCTTCAAGGAGGAGATAGTTCAGGTACAGACTAAACACATTCCTATGCGGGGAAAAAGGGCATCCAAAGCTCGAGTTTCCTGGATGGTTAAAGAAATTGGAATTAAAAAGAAAAAGGAATTTGATGATAAATGTCAGGTTCATAATACAATAGAGAATCAAGCAGAGTGCAGAGGAAAACTGAAAAAGGAAATAAAAGGGGTAAAGAGAATGTATGAGAAGGTTAACGTGTAACAAAAACAAACACTAAAGTATTTTATAAACATAACGAGTAAAAGGATAGTCAAAGGAAGTTTGGGGACTATTCTTGTGGAAGCAGAGGGCATGGCTGAGGAACTAAATGAGTACTTTGCATCATTACAACAGTGACTCCACTTCAAAAAGTACTTCATTGACTGTAAAGCGCTTTGAGACGTCCGGTGGTCGTGAAAGGCGCTATAAAAATGCAAGTCTTTCTGTCTTCACTAGAGAAGAAGATGCTACCAACGTATCAGTAAAGGAGGAGGTAGTAGTGAAATTGGATAGGCTAGAACTAGATAAAGAGGAGATACTTAAAAAGTTGGCAATGTTCAAAAGAGAAAAATCACCCTTATCCGGATGGGATGCACCCTAAGTTGCTGAGGGAAGTAAGGGTGGAAATAGCCTAGGCTGGGTTTGTTTTCCTTGGAATAGAGGAGGCTGATGGGAGATCTTATTGAGGTGTATAAAATTATGAGGGGCCTAGATAAAATGGATAGAAAGGACCTATTTCCCTTAGCTGAGGGGTCAAAAACCAGGGGGCACAGATTTGAAGTAATTGGTGGAAGGTTTAGAGGGGATTTGAGGGGAAATTCCTTCACCCAGAAGGTTGTGGGGGTCTGGAACTCTCTGCTTGAAAGGGTGGTAGAGGCAGGAACCCTAACCACATTTAAAAAGTACTTGGATGTGCACTTGGGATGCTGTAACCTGCAGGGCTACGGACCAAGAGCTGGGAAGTGGGATTAGGCTGGATAGCTCTTTGTTGGCCGGCGCGGACACGGTGGGCCGAAATGGTCTCCTTCCGTGCTGTAACTTTCTATGATTCTGAATAGCAGAGGCTCTGGCCACAATCTTTCAGTCCTCCTTCGATATGGGATTGCTGCCAGTGAACTGCAGGGTTGCAAATGTTACACACCATTAAAAAGGGAGAGGGATAAACCAGGTAACTACAGGCCAGTCAACCTAATTTAAGATTATAATCCGGGACAAAATTAATGTAATTTTTTTTTTTAATTCGCTTATGGGATCTGGGCGTTGCTGGCATTTATTGGCATTTATTGCCCATTCCTAGTTGCCCTTGAAAAGGTGGTGGTGAGCCACCTTCTTGAACCGCTGCAGTCCGTGTGGTGAAGGTACTCCCACAGTGCGGTTAGGTAGGGAGTGCCAAGATTTTGACCCAGTGACAATGAAGGACCGGCAATATACTTCTACGTCAGGATGGTGTGTGACTTGGAGAGGAACTTGGAGGTGGTGGTGTTCCCATGCACCTGCTGCCCTTGTCCTTCTAGGTGGAAGAGGCCGCAGGTTTGGGAGGTGCTGCTGAAGAAGCCTTGGCGAGTTGCTGCAGTGCATCTTGTAGATGGTACACACTGCAGGCATGGTACGCCGGTGGTGGAGGGAGTGAATGTATAAGGTGGTGGATGGGGTGCCAATTAAGCGGGCTGCTTTGTCCTGGATGGTGTCGAGCTTCTTGAGTGTTGTTGGAGCTGCACTCATCCAGGCAAGTGGAGAGTATTCCATCACACTCCTTACTTGTGCCTTGTGGAAAGGCTTTGGGGACTCAGGAGGTGAGACACTCGCTGCAGAATACCTAGCCTCTGACCTGCTCTTGTTGCCACAGTATTTATGTGGCTGGTCCAGTTACGTTTCTAGTTAATGGTGACCCCCAGAATGTGGATAGCGGGGGATTCGGCGATGGTAATGCCATTGAATGTCAAGGGGAGGTGGTTAGACTCTCGCTTATGGAGATAGTCATTGCCTGGCACTTCTGTGGCACGAATGTTACCTGCCACTTATCAGCCCAAGCCTGAATGTCGTCCAGGTCTTGTTGCATATGGGCATGGACTGCTTCATTATCTGAGGAGTTGTGAATGGCGCTGAACAATGTGCAGTCATCAGCGAACATCCCCATTTCTGACCTTATGTTGGAGGGAAGGTCATTAATGAAGCAGCTAAAGATGGTGGGCTGAGGACACTGCTCTGAGGAACTTCTGCAGCGATGTCCTGGGGCTGTGATGATTGACCTTCAACCACCACAACCATCTTCCTTTGTGCTAGGTATGACTCCAGCCAGTGGAGCGTTTTCCCCCTGATTCCCATTGACTTCAGTTTTACTAGGGCTCCTTGATGCCAGACTCGGTCAAATGCTGCCTTGATGTCAAGGGCAGTCACTCTCACCTCACCTCTGGAATTCAGCTCCTTTGTCCATGTTTGGACCAAGGCTGTAATGAGGTTGGGAGCCGAGTGGTTTTGGCGGAACCCAAATTGGGCATCAGTAAGCAGGTTATTGGTGAGTAAGTGCCACTTGATAGCACTGTCGATGACACCGTCCATCACTTTGCTGATGATTGAGAGTAGACTGATGGGGCGGTAATTATCCGGGTTGGATTTGTCCTGGTTTTGTGGACAGGGCATACCACATTGTCGGATAGATGCCAGTATTGTAGCTGTACTGGAACAGCTTGGCTAGAGGCGCGGCTAGTTCTGGAGCACAAGTCTTCAGCACGATAGCCGGGATGTTGTCAGAGCCCATAGCCTTTTCTGTATCCAGTGCGCTCAGCCGTTTCTTGAAATCGCGTGGAGTGAATCGAATTGGCTGAAGACTGGCTTCTGTGATAGTGGAGACCTCAGGAGGAGGCCGATATGGATCATCTACTCGGCACTTCTGGCTGAGGTTGGTTGCAAACGCTTCAGCCTTACCTTTTGCACTCACGTGCTGGGCTCTACCACCATTGAGGATGGGGATATCCTTGGAGCCTCCTCCTCCCATTTGTTGTTTAATGGTCCACCACCATTCACGACTGGATGTGGCAGGACTGCAGAGCTTTGATCTGATCTGTTGATTGTGGGATCGCTTAGCCCTGTCTATAGCATGCTGCTTCCGCTTTTTAGCATGCATGTAGTCCTGTGTTGCAGCTTCCCCAGGTTGGCACCTCATTTTTAGGTACGCCTGGTGCTGCTCCTGGCATGTTCTTCTACACTCCTCATTGAACCAGGGTTGGTCCCCTAGCTTGATGGTAATGGTAGAGTGAGGGATATGCCGGGCCATGAGGTTACAGATTGTGGTGGAATACAATTCTGCTGCTGCTGATGGCCTACAGCACCTCATGGATGCCCAGTTTTGAGCTGCTAGATCTGTTCTGAATCTATCCCATTTAGCACGGTGATAGTGCCACACAACACGATGGAGGGTGTCCTCAGTATGAAGACGGGACTTGGTCTCCACAATGACTGTGCGGTGGTCACTGCTGCCAATGCTGTCATGGACAGATGCATCTGCGACAGGTAGATTGATAAGGACGAGGTCAAGTAGGTTTTTCCCTCGTGTTGGTTCTCTCACCACCTGTCGCAGGCCCAGTCTGGCAGTTATGTCCTTCAGGACTCGGCCAGCTCGGTCAGTAGTGGTGCTACCGAGCCACTCTTGGTGATGGACATTGAAGTCCCCCACCCAGAGTACATTCTGTGCCCTTGCTACTCTCAGTGCTTCTTCCAAGTGGTGTTCAACATGGAGGAGTACTGATTCATCAGCTGAGTGAGGGCAGTAGGTGGTAATCAGCAGGAGGTTTCCTTGCCCATGCTTGACCTGAAGCCATGAGACTTCATGGGGTCCAGAGTCAATGTTGAGGACTCCCAGGGCCACTCCTTCCCCACTGTAGACCACTGTGCCGCCACCCCTGGTGGGTCTGCCCTGCCGGTGTCAATTGTCAATTGCAAGAACATGGATTAATAAATGACAGCCAACACAGATTTGTTAAAGGCAATTGTGTCTCATGAATTTGATTTAAGTTGTTCAATGAAATGACGGAGAGGCTTGATGACGGTTGAGCAGTTGATGTAGAATTGTAGAATGGTTATAGCACAGAAGGAGGCCATTCGGCCCGTCGAGCCCGTGCCGGCTCTCTGCAAGAGCACTTCAGCTAGTCCCACTCCCGTAGGCCTGCAAATTTCTTTCCTTCAGGTACTCATCCAATTCCCTTTTGAAAGCCACAATTGAATCTGCCTCCACCACCCTTTCAGGCAGTGCATTCTGGATCCTAACCACTCGCTGCGTAAAAAAGTTTTTCCTCATAACGCCTTTGGTTCTTCTGTCAATCACCTTAAATCTGTGTCCTCTGGTTCTCGACCCTTCCGCCAATGGGAACAATTTCTATCTACTCTGTCTAGACCCATCATGATTTTGAACACCTCTATCAAATCTCCTCTCAACCTTCTCTGCTCTAAGGAGAACAACCCCAACTTCTCCAGTCTATCCACATAACTGAAGTCCCTCATCCCTGGAGCCATTCTTGTAAATCTTTTCTCTAAGGCACATCCTTCCTGAAGTGAGGTGCCAAGAATTGGACACAATACTCCAGTTGCGGCCAAACTAGTGTTTTATAAAGGTTCATCATAACCTCCTTACTTTTGTACTCAAGGGGCTGGATTTTGTCAGCCCCGAGGAGGCGGGTATGGAGGTGAGACAGCCGGTAAAGTTGCAGAATGTGGGGGTGGATGGCAAACCCGCTCCCATCCCGCCTCCGTACCCTTTTGCCAGGAGGCGGAAAGATGTCCTGCTTTGGATCCCGTCTCCTCGAGGCGGGAAAGGGATTAAATCCTTTTAACTGCCTGTTAACAGGTAGTTAACAGGCAGAAAAAAGGATTAGTGCCATTTTACCTTTTCAGATGAAGGCTTCTCGACCTCGGAGAACCCCGCCGGGTTGGAGGAGTCGAGTAGGTGGAGGGGCCTGAAAGTGAGATATATAGGTGAGTGATGGGTGCAAGTGTGGAGTTGTAAGTATGTGAGGTGAGGGTTAAGTGTTATAAAATGTTCACTTACCTTTGTTTCTGCCTACAGCCTTCAGCCGCGCTGGATCCGGACTCCCAACATCTTCGTTGTAGATTTCACAGACTGGCTGTTGGATCCTCCGAACCAACAGTCATCTGCTTTCTACAAAGTTGAAAGGTTTGATGAGTCCTGAACACAATGACTCATCAAACTACACAGAATGTCAGTGTTTGACAGCTTCACAGAGCTGCCAAACGCTGACATTTCTTCTTTCAAGAAGTCTTGACAGATGGCACGTCAGACGTTGACGTGCTCTGTCAATGACTTCCCCTTAATTGGCCTGCTAAGACCGGAGGGCGGGCTTAACAAGGTCAATCGGGGAAAATCCCTCTGGTTGGCCAGAACATGATGGAGGCGGGACTTAGACCCAAGCAGCAGTCCCGCCTCCAGCATGTCTCTATTCACAAAATCCAGCCCTATGCCTCTATATATGGATCCCGTATGCTTTTTTAACTGCTTTCTCGACCTGCCCTGCTACCTTCAATGATTTGTGTCCATATACCCCCAGATCTCTCTGTTCATACACCCCCCATGTTGTGTATATGGATTTTCAGATTGTGTTCGATAAAGTGCCACATAATAGACTTTAGCAAAATTGAAGCCTATGGAATTAAAGGGGCAATGGCAGCATGCATATGAAATTGGCTAAGGGGCAGAAAGCAGAGAGTAGTGGTGAACGGTTGTTTATCAGACTGGAGGGAAGTATACAGTGATGTCCCCCAGGGGTCAGTATTGGGACCACTGATCTTTTTAATATACATAAATGACCTGAACTTGGGGTATACAGGGCTTAATTTCAAACTTTGCAGATGACACAAAACTCAGAAATGCAGTAAACAATGAGGAGGCTAGTAACAGACTTCAGGAGGACACAGATAGACTGATGAAATTTAATGCACAGAATGTGAAGTCATGCATTTTGGTAGGAAGAATGGGGAGAGGCAATATAAACTAAGTTGTACAATTTTATAGGGGGTGCAGGAACAGAGAGACCTGGGGGTTCACAAACACAAATCTTTGAAGGTGGCAGGAAAATAAGGCTGTTAAAAAAGCAAAAAGGATCATTGGCTTAATAAATATAGGCATAGAGTACACAAGTATGGAAGTTTAGAAGAATGAGAGGTGATCTCATTGAAATTTATAAAATTCTTAAGGGGCTTCACAGGGTAGATGCTGGAAGGATGTTTCCCTGTCTGGGGAGTCTATTATGAATAAAGTGAAATACTATTTCTTCTGGTTGGGGAGTCAGTGAGGAGAGAATATCAATTTAAAATTATCACTAAGGGAGTGAGGAGCGAGGTTAGGAGAACTTCCTTTACAGCGATACGATAGCAAAATACTACGGATGCTGGAAATCCAAAATAACAACAGAAAATGCTGGAAAAACTCAGCAGGCCAGGCAACATCCGTGGAGAGAGAAATAGAGTCAACATTTCGGGTCGAAACCCTTCTACAGAACTGAGCGAAAAGGCAGGAAATGAAACAAAAGGCAGTTTGGGGGCTGGGAAATGGGGGAGGGGATGAAAGAAGAGACATTAAGAGATATTCAAGGTGAGACGAGATAGTAATAGGACAGGTAAAGAAACAGACAATGGCTCTAGATGAAGTGTGAAATGCGCTGGCAGAGTGAAAGACAGTTGCCATGTGGGAGAGAGAGAAAAAAAAGGAAAAGTCACAAAGCAAAAGTGTGGATTAAAAATATAATAGGGGCCGAGGTTATGATCTGAAGTTGTTGAACTCGATATTGAGTCCGGAAGGCTGTAAAGCGCCTAATCGGAAGATGAGGTGCTGTTCCTCGAGTTTACGGTGAGCTTCCATGGAACAATGCAAGAGGCCGCAGACAGTGAGGTCCGAGTGGGAATGGAACGGTGAATTAAAATGACAGGCGACCGGAAGCTCGGGGTCACCCTTACGGACTGAACGGAGGTGTTCTGCAAAGCGGTCACCCAATCTGCGTTTGGTCTCCCCAATGTAGAGGAGACCGCATGGTGAGTCTTTACAGCAGATTGTTTGCGCATAGAATGGTTGGCCAGAGGAAGTGGTTGAAGCAGAGACCATTATATCTTTTAAAGGAAAATGGTATCAGTATTTGAACCAGAGGAAGATACAGGACTATGCAGATGTAACTGGGCTCTACCAAAGAACCAAAACAGACACAATGGCTTCCTTCTGTGCTGCTAACTCGACCATACCTCCCTGGACCTCTAAATTACCTCTGTGCATTAGATTGCTGTCAAACGTCCAATCTAGAATGAGTTACAACTTCCTCCAGCTCAACAGTGGGAGGCATTCAAGGAGGAGATAGTGTGGGTTCAGAGCAAGTATGTTCCCTTAAAGAAAAAGGGTGGGGCGAACAAATCTAGAGCTCCTTGGATGTCAAGGGGCATACAGGGTAGGATAAAGAAAAAAAGGGAAGCTTATGACAGATACAGAGGACTCATATACTGCAGAAAACCTGGAGGAGTATAGAAGTGCAGGGGTGGAATTAAAAAGGAACTTAGGAAAGCAAAGAAAGGGCATGAAAAAATATTGGCAAGTAAAATCAAGGAAAACCCAAAGATGTTTTATAAATACGTTAAGAGCAAGAGGATAACTAAAGTAAGAGTAGGACCTATTAGGGACCTGATGCGCTATCAATTACTGAGAAAGACTGGAAGTTAAGAGAGTAACAAACAGGCTTTTATTAGCTAAAGAACGAAGGCATGCCTCTAGTGGTCGACCGGTCCTGAATGCCTGGGGAACTGCAGAGCAGCCGCCTTTATACCAGGGCATATAGGTGGAGCCAGGGGCGGAGCCAGCTGAGGCATGCACAGACAGGTACAACAACGGGCAAGAGTGAACAACAGTGAAGTGAACAACAGTGGTTTAACCACAGGACCATAAAGGTAACCTGTGTGTGGAGGTGGAAGACATGGTTATGGTTCTTAATTAATATTTTGCGTCTGTTTTCACAAAAGAGAGCAACGATGCAGACATTGCAATCAGGGAGGAGGAGAGTGAAATATTAGATGAAATAAACATAGTGAAAGAGGAAGTATTAAGGGGTTTAGCATCTTTGAAAGTAGATAAATCCCCAGGCCCAGATGAAATGTATCCCAGACTGTTAAGAGAAGTAAGAGAGGAAATAGCAGAGGCTCTGACCATCATTTTCCAATCTTCTCTGGCTACAGGTGTGGTGCCAGAGGACTGGAGGACTGCTAATGTGGAACTGTTTAAAAAGGGAGAAAGGGATAGACTGAGTAATTACAGGCTAGTCAGCCTTACCTCGGTGGTGGGAAAATTATTGGAAAAATTCTGAGGGACAGGATAAATCTTCATTTAGAAAGGCCTTTGATAAAGTCCCACATAAGAGGTTAGTGTGCAAAATTAAAGCACATGGGATTGGGGGTAATATACTGGTATGGATTGAAAATTGGTTTACAGACAGGAAACAGAGAGTAGGAATAAATGGATCTTTTTCGGGGTGGCAGGTGGTGACTAGTGGGGTACCGCAGGGATCAGTGCTTGGGACCCAGCTATTCACAATATATATCAATGATTTGGATGAGGGAACCAAATATAATATTTCCAAGTTTGCTGACGACTCGAAACTAGGTGGGATTGTGAGTTGTGAGGAGGATGCAAAGACGCTTCAAGGCGATTTAGACAAGTTCAGTGAGTGGGCAAATACATGGCAGATGCAGTATAACGTGGATAAATGTGAAGTTATCCACTTCGGTAGGAAAAACAGAAAGGCAGAGTATTATTTAAATGGTGATAGATTGGGAAATGTTGATGTACAAAGGGACCTGGGTGTCCTTGTACACCAGTCACTGAAAGCAACCATGCAGGTGCAGCAAGCAGTTAGGAAGGCAAATGGTATGTTTGCCTTCATTGAAAGAGGATTTGAGTACAGGAGCAAGGATGTCTTACTACAGTTATACAGGGCCTTGGTGAGACCACACCTGGAGTACTATGTGCAGTTTTGGTCTCCTTACCTAAGAAAGGATATACTTGCCATAGAGGGAGTGCAGCGAAGGTTCAGCAGACTTATTCCTGGGATGGCAGGACTGTTGTATGAGGAGAGATTGGGTCCACTAGGCCTGTATTCACTAGAGTTTAGAAGAATGAGAGGGGATCTCATTGAAACGTATAAAATTCTGACAGGGCTAGACAGACTGGGTGCAGGGAGGATGTTTCCCCTGGCTGGAGGGTCGAGAACGAGGGGTCACAGTCTTAGGATATGGGATAGGACATTTAGGACTGAGATGAGGAGAAATTTCTTCACTCAGAGGGTGGTGAACCTGTGGAATTCTCTACCACAAAAGGCTGTGGAGGCCAAGTCACTGAATATATTTAAGAAGGAGATAGATCGATTTCTAGACACAAAAGGAATCAAGGGGTATGGGGAGAGAGCAGGAATATGGTATTGAGATAGAGGATCAACCATGATCATATTAAATGGCGGAGCAGACTCGAATGGCCTACTCCTGCTCCTATTTTTCAATGTATCTATCCCTCTATCCACACTCTCTCTTTCTCCACACTCCTATCCTCTCTACATACTCCCACTCTCCACACTCCTATCCCACTCTCCACACTCCTATCCCACTCTCCACACTCCTATCCCACTCTCCACACTCCTATCCCACTCTCCACACTCCTATCCCACTCTCCACACTCCTATCCCTCTCTCCACACTCCTATCCCACTCTCCACACTCCTATCCCTCTCTCCACACTCCTATCCCACTCTCCACACTCCTATCCCTCTCTCCACACTCCTATCCCACTCTCCACACTCCTGTTCCTCTCTCCACACTCCTATCCCACTCTCCACACTCCTATCCCTCTCTCCACACTCCTATCCCACTCTCCACACTCCTATCCCTCTCTCCACACTCCTATCCCACTCTCCACACTCCTATCCCTCTCTCCACACTCCTATCCCACTCTCCACACTCCTATCCCTCTCTCCACACTCCTATCCCACTCTCCACACTCCTATCCCTCTCTCCACACTCCTATCCCACTCTCCACACTCCTATCCCTCTCTCCACACTCCTATCCCTCTCTCCACACTCCTATCCCACTCTCCACACTCCTATCCCACTCTCCACACTCCTCATAGAGTCATAGAGTAATACAGCACGGATAGAGGCCCTTCGGCCCATCGTGTCCGCGCCGGCCATCAAGCCCTGCCTAATCTAATCCCATATTCCAGCATTTGGCCCGTAGCCTTGTATGCTATGGCATTTCAAGTGCACATCCAAATGCTTCTTAAATGTTGTGAGGGTTTCTGCCTCCACAACCCTTTCAGGCAGTGAGTTCCAGACTCCAACCACCCTCTGGGTGAAAAAGTTCTTTCTCAAATCCCCTCTAAACCTCCCGCCCTTTACCTTGAATCTATGCCCCCTAGTTATTGACCCCTCTACTAAGGGAAAAAGCTCCTCAGCATCCATCCTATCTATGCCCCTCATAATTTTGTACACCTCAATCATGTCCCCCCTCAGCCTCCTCTGCTCCAAGGAAAACAAACCCAATCTGCCCAGTCTCTCTTCATAGCCGAAGCGCTCCAGCCCTGGTAACATCCTGTGAACCTCCTCGGCACCCTCTCTAACGCGATCACATCCTTCCTGTAGTGTGGCGACCAGAACTGCACACAGTATTCCAGCTGTGGCCTAACCAGTGTTTTATACAGCTCCATCATAACCTCCTTGCTCTTATATTCAATGCCTCGGCTAATGAAGGCAAGTATCCCATACGCCTTTTTTACCACCTTATCCACCTGTTCCGCCGCCTTCAGGGATCTGTGTACTTGCACACCCAGATTCCTCTGACCCTCCGTCTTGCCTAGGGTCTTTCCATTCATTGTGTATTCCTTTGCCTTGTAAGTCCCCCCAAAGTGCATCACCTCGCACTTTTCCGGGTTAAATTCCATTTGCCACTGTTCCGCCCATCTGACCAACCCATCTATATCGTCCTGCAGACTGAGGCTACCCTCCTCGCTATTTACCACCCTACCAATTTTTGTATCATCCGCGAACTTACTGATCATACCCTTTACATTCATATCCAAGTCATTAATGTAGACCACAAACAGCAAGGGACCCAGCACCGATCCCTGTGGTACCCCACTGGCCACAGGCTTCCAGTCACAAAAACAACCTTCGACCATCACCCTCTGCCTTCTGCCACTAAGCCAGTTTTGTATCCAATGTGCCAAGGCACCCTGGATTCCATGGGCTCTTACCTTCTTGACCAGTCTCCTGTGCGGGACTTTATCGAAGGCCTTACTGAAATCCATGTATACCACATCCACTGCGTTACCCTCATCCACACACCTAGTCACCCCCTCAAAAAATTCAATCAAATTAGTCAGACATGATCTTCCCTTGACAAAGCCATGTTGACTATCCCTGATTAACCCTTGCCTCTCCAAGTGGAGACAAATTTTGTCCCTCAGGACTTTTTCCAATAATTTTCCTACCACTGATGTTAGGCTCACTGGCCTGTAGTTCCCCGGTTTTTCCCTACTACCCTTCTTGAATAATGGTACTACATTAGCGGTTCTCCAGTCCTCTGGCACATCCCCTGTGGCCAGAGAGGTCCTGAATATATGTGTTAGAGCCCCCGCAATCTCCTCCTTTGCCTCACACAGCAACCTGGGATACATTTCATCCGGGCCTGGGGATTTATCCATTTTTAGGCCAGCTAAAACCGCCAATACCTCCTCCCTCTCGATGTTAATATGTTCGAGCATATCACAGTCCCCCCGCCCTATTTCTATGTCTACATCGTCCTTCTCCATAGTGAAAACAGATGCAAAAAATTCATTTAGAACCCCTCCTACATCTTCCGGCTCCACACACAGATTGCCACTTTTGTCCCTAATGGGCCCTATTTTTTCCCTTAATCTATATATATAAAGCGGCTCTTCTGTCTGTCTGTCTGTCCGCCTGGTCTCGATGCGTTTGGAAGTTACAGAGCGTACCGACGCGCGCGTCGCCTCAAAAGAAAGCTTGCGATTCCGGACCGGTCATCGGCGTATTTACGTTTCGGCCGGACAAAAACCGCGCCCGCGGTATCCGAAAAACGTTCAGCCTTCCGCTCATCAGCATCTCATTAGCGACCGTGTGACGTCGAGGTCGACCAATCGGACGGCGGGTTCCTTCCTACAGTTGAGTGTCGAGTGACTCGACGATTGACCAATCCTGCGCTTCGGTGACCTGACCGGTCGACCAATCGGTGCGTGTGTGGGCGGGCCTTATCCTTCTGAACCGAGGTGAGTGGCCGCCATCTTGATTTTTCACAATTTTTACCCCACACTTTAGGGAAGTAAGGTAAATATTTGAATTATGTGTTAGGGAATTAATTAACAATTTATTTGAGTTTTATATTGTGTTTAGCAACCCCCCCCCCCTCCTCCTCACCCTCGCGCAGGGGGGACTCGGGGCCTGTGGTAAACCACTTTTATCGTTACACTATAGTTATCACTGTTGTATTGTTATCACCGTTATCACTGTTGTATCACGATACGAGGTCGCCTCTTGTCGCGCTGTTATACCTGGGCTGACCACCTCTGACTCCGCCCATGGCTCCACCTACCTGCCCAGGTATAAAGGTAGTCGACTGGCTGGTATTCCTCCTTGTTGGACCCGATCACCCACGAGGGTGGGCTCTGTTATTTAGTCAATAAAAACCTTTAGTTACGTTCCTAACTCGTCGCTTTTTATTGGACGAATTGATAGGTATATCAATTTTATTGACTAAATTTTAAAGATGTCTACTACTGGCCAGCCAGAAGCCCTCCCAGAAGCACAGCCACAGCAGCTTTCAGACACCGGGCTACACCAGCCACACCAGCCGGCTTGGCTGCAAGCCCTCAAACCACCGTACCTGGATCTAAACCCACAGGCAGCAAACTCAGCCCTCAACTTCAAACACTGGCTGGACTGCTTCGAATCCTACCTGGAAGAATCCGGCGCCCCGCAGAGATCCAAACTAAGACTTCTGAACGCCCAAGCGAGCCCGAGAGTATACGCACTCATCCAGGATACGACTACATACGAGGCCGCTATCAACCTACTGAAACAGCAGTACCGCAGCCCGGTAAATTACATGTACACCAGGCACCTCCTAAGATCCCGCCCGCAACAGCCAGGAGAGTCTGTAGCTGAATTTTTACGGGCGCTAAGAGCACTCGGCAGGAACTGTGACTTTAAAGCGGTGACGGCTGTTGAAAATACGGAAGATAATATCCGCGATGCCTTTGTGAAAGGCCTACGGTCCGACTACTCACGGCAAAGACTGCTTGAAGCTAAAGACCTCGACCTGGACAAAGCTGAAGCCCTCGCTCTCTCCCTGGAGGTGGCCCATCAGGACCAGGAGGCGTTTTCCAGGTACTGCTCGCGACCCTGGGACTCGGGCCCGACCCCTACCGCAATACCCTTCGCAACGCCGCCCCTGGGACCTACCTCAGCGTCGGCGTCCCGGGCCCGCCACCCCCGGTACCGGCTCCGACATCGGGCACCCGCGATCGGGCCGCCGGCTGCTTCTTTTGCGGCCAGGAGAAGCACCCGAGGTCGCGCTGCCCAGCCAGGAACTCTACCTGCGCAACCTGCAGGAAGAAAGGCCACTTCTCTAAGGCCTGCAGGAGCGGATCTTCAGAGGCCAGCAGTGCCTCATGCGAACTGTGGGGGCGGCCATCTTCTTTCACGGCAACTGAGGCCAGTATCCCCACACGTGAGTCATGGGGGCGGCCATCTTTGATCAAGGCAACCGACCCCAATAGTGCCTCATGTGAGTTATGGGGGCAGCCATCTTCTCCGCCATTTTGTCCTACCTCGTGGGAGACGTCATTTTACCCACCACGCCCGACTGCCACCGGGCCCCCGGACCCGACGACCGCCTCGCCCGCAGACGACAACGACTCGCTTACCTACACACTAGCCTCCGTCACTCTGGATCAAGCCCGCCCACACCACCTGTCCAAGTCGATGATGGACATCAAAGTAAACGGCCACGCCACGACCTGCCTGTTCGACAGCGGAAGCACGGAGAGCTTCATCCACCCAGACACGGTGAGCCACTACTCCCTCCCTGTCCTGCCAACGCGCAACCGAATCTCGATGGCATCGAGGTCCCACGCCACGGACATTAGCGGCTACTGTGCTGTGACCTTGTCGGTTAAGGGTACAGAGTATAAAAACTTTAAACTCCTCGTCCTCCCCCAGCTCTGCGCTGCTGTCCTACTAGGGCTGGACTTCCAATCCCACCTCCAAAGTGTAACCCTAGCATACGGTGGACCCCTCCCCCCACTCACAGTCGACAACCAGCGAAGGTTAAACCGCCCACCGCGTAACACCTGCAGCCTATCCACCCTCAAGGTGCCGCCACCTTCCCTGTTCGCTAACCTCACCCCCGACTGCAAACCCGTCGCTACCAAGAGCAGGCGGTACAGCGCTGGGGACAGAGCTTTCATTAGCTCTGAGGTGCAGCGTCTCCTGAAGGAGGGCATCATCGAGGGGAGCAACAGCCCCTGGCGTGCCCAGGTCGTGGTCGTTAAGACCGGCGATAAAAATCACCTGGTCATCGACTACAGCCAGACCATAAACAGATACACCCAGCTGGACGCATACCCCCTTCCCCGCATATCTGACATGGTCAATCAGATTGCACAATACCGCGTATTCTCGACCATCGACCTTAAGTCGGCCTACCACCAACTCCCTATCCACCCCGAGGACCGCCAGTACACCGCCTTCGAGGCGAATGGGCGCCTATACCACTTCCTTAGGGTCCCCTTCGGTGTCACCAACGGGGTCTCGGTCTTCCAAAGGGAGATGGACCGGATGGTTGACCAGAACGGACTGCAGGCCACATTCCCCTACCTAGATAACGTCACCATCTGCGGCCGCGACCGGCAGGACCACGACGTGAATCTGGAGAAATTCCTCCGTACAGCCCAACGGCTGAACCTCACCTACAATAAGGAGAAATGTGTGTTTAACACCTCGCGCCTTGCCATCCTTGGCTGTGTAGTAGAGAACGGACTCATCGGCCCCGACCCCGAAAGAATGCGCCCCCTCATGGAGCTACCCCTCCCCCACTGCCCTAAGGCACTTAAGAGAACCCTGGGGCTCTTCGCCTACTATGCCCAATGGGTGCCCAATTATGCGGACAAAGCCAGACCCCTCATGAAGTCCACATCCTTCCCCCTTACGGAGGAAGCGTGCGCAGCCTTCTCCCTCATTAAGGGAGACATTGCCAAGGCCACTATGCACACAGTGGATGAGTCCATCCCCTTCCAAGTCGAGAGCGATGCATCCGACTTCGCCCTAGCCGCCACCCTTAACCAGGAGGGGAGACCGGTGGCCTTCTTCTCAAGGACCCTACAGGGCCCTGAGATCCGACACTCGTCGGTCGAGAAGGAGGCCCAGGCGATTGTGGAGGCGGTACGACGCTGGAGGCACTACCTGGCAGGCAAACGATTTACCCTCCTTACCGACCAACGTTCGGTCGCTTTTATGTTTAATAACAAGCTGAGGGGCAAAATCAAGAATGACAAGATCTTGAGGTGGAGAATCGAGCTCTCCACCTACGATTATGATATCTTGTACCGGCCAGGTAAGCTGAACGAACCCCCCGATGCTCTGTCACGAATTACATGCGCCAGCGCGCAAAGTGATAGACTTCAGACCCTCCACAACGACCTCTGCCACCCCGGGGTCACCAGACTTTACCACTTCATTAAGGCCCGCAACCTGCCCTACTCCATCGAGGAGGTCAGGACCATAACCAGGAACTGCCAGACCTGTGCCGAGTGCAAACCGCACTTCTTTAGGCCGGACAGAGCAAGCCTGATCAAGGCCACCCGCCCCTTCGAGCGCCTGAGCATCGACTTTAAGGGGCCCCTCCCGTCCTCTGACCGTAATGTGTACTTCCTCAACATTGTTGATGAGTACTCCCGTTTCCCCTTTGCCTTCCCCTGCCCAGACATGACCAGTACCACGGTCATTAAATGCCTGAACGACCTCTTCGCCTTGTTCGGGTTCCCAAACTATATACATAGTGACCGGGGCTCCTCTTTCATGAGCGAGGAACTCCGTCAGTTCCTACTAGCGAGAGGTATTGCAGCAAGTAGGACCACCAGCTACAACCCCCGAGGGAACGGCCAGGTGGAAAGAGAGAACGCGACGGTATGGAAGGCCGTCCTCTTAGCCTTAAAGTCTAAGGGCCTCCCAACCTCCCGCTGGCAGGAAGTCCTCCCGACAGCGCTGCACTCCATCCGGTCACTACTTTGCACTGCCGTTAACGCCACCCCCCATGAACGAATGTTTGTTTTCCCCAGGAAGTCGACTACGGGAACCACTCTACCAACCTGGCTGACCTCTCCGGGGCCCGTCTTGCTGCGAAAGCACGTGAGGGCCCATAAAACAGACCCCCTGGTCGAGAGGGTGAACCTCCTGCACGCCAACCCCCAGTACGCCTACGTGGCTTACCCAGACGGGCGGGAGGACACTGTCTCCTTACGAGACCTCGCACCCTCGGGCACTCCGGAGACACCACCTTTACCCCCCCCCACCACCCCCCCAATTCCAGCCCAGGTAGACGGCATGCCGGAACCCCACGAGCCTTCGCCGACCACGCAGACACCAGCACTAACACCGGATAATGCAGCACCGCCGCTGCGATGATCGGAGAGGCTTACGAGGCCTCCGGACAGACTGACATACCAGAACTGGTAGTACACTTCACCCCGCCGGACTCAAATCTAAACAAGGGGTGAATGTGGTAAACCACTTTTATCGTTACACTATAGTTATCACTGTTGTATTGTTATCACCGTTATCACTGTTGTATCACGATACGAGGTCGCCTCTTGTCGCGCTGTTATACCTGGGCTGACCACCTCCGACTCCGCCCATGGCTCCACCTACCTGCCCAGGTATAAAGGTAGTCGACTGGCTGGTATTCCTCCTTGTTGGACCCGATCACCCACGAGGGTGGGCTCTGTTATTTAGTCAATAAAAACCTTTAGTTACGTTCCTAACTCGTCGCTTTTTATTGGACGAATTGATAGGTATATCAGGGCCTGAAGCTCAAAAAATTTCTCTCTCTCTCTCTCTCTCTTTCTTCCCTCTCTCTCTCTCCTTCTCCTCTTCCCTCTCTCTCCTTCTCCTCTTCCCTCTCTCTCCTTCTCCTCTTCCCTGTCTCTCTCTACTTCCCCCTCTCAGGTTTCACGGTGTCGGGGCCGTAGCGCGGGCGGGCCGCCCGAAGTTTCCCGCTCGCTAACGGCCGCCAGGCCGCCTCGCGCCGCCCGCACTGACCGCGCATGCGCCGCCCACACTGACCGCGCATGCGCCGCCCGCACTGACCGCACATGCGCCGCCTGCGAGAGCCCGCTCCCGGCACCGGCCGCCGCTCTGCATTCCCGCTATCGCAACGGCACCGGACCTCAGGCGCTAGGCAGGGGGAGGGGCCGGAGAGAGGGACAGAGGGGAGCGGGGGAGTAGGGGAGGGGTGGGGGTGGGCGAGGGGAGGGGAGGGAGGGAGGGAGACAGGGGAGGGGAGGGAGAGAGACAGGGGAGGGGAGGGAGACAGGGGAGGGGAGGGAGAGGAGGGGAGGGAGGGATAGGACAGGGAGAGGACGTGACAGGGAGAGGGGGGACACACAGGGGCAGGGAGACCAAGCGCCCCAAAATTGCCCTCGCAACGCGGGGCTCCCCAGCTAGTATACTTATAAAACATCTTCGGATTTTCCTTTATTTTGCTCGCCAGTGTTATTTCATGGCCCCTCCTTGATCTCCTAATTTCTTTTTTAAGTATCCCCCTGCACTTTTTGTACTCCTCTAGGGCTTCCTCCGTCTTTAGCCTTTTGTATCTACCAAAAGCCCTCCTTTTTTTCCTAATCCATTCTCGTATATCCCCTGACATCCAAGGTTCCCTGTGGTTTTTGGAACCACCCTTGACCTTTATGGGAACATGTTGCCATTGTATGATCTCAATCTCCCTTCTGAAAGCCTCCCATTGCTCCGATGCGGATTTTCCTACAAGTAGCTGATCCCAGTCCATTTTGGCCAGATCCTGCCTTATCCTATTAAAATCGGCCTTCCCCCAATTTAGAACCTTTATTTCCGGCCCATCCCTGTCCTTTTCCATGACCACCTTAAATCTTACCATATTATGGTCACTATCACCAAAGTGCTCACCTACTAGCACTTTTTCCACTTGGCCGGCCACATTCCCTAGAATTAGGTCCAGTACCGCCCCCTCTCTTGTAGGACTTTCTACATGCTGGCTCAATAAAGCTCTCCTGGATGCACTTTAAGAATTCTACACCCTCTGAGCCTTTCACACTCTGACTATCCCAGTTAATATTGGGGAAGTTGAAATCCCCCATTATTATTACCCTATTATTTGCACATTTCTCTGAGATTTGCCTACATATCTGTTCCTCTATCTCCCCCTGACTGTTTGGAGGCCTATAGTACACTCCCAGCAAAGTGCTTGCCCCCTTTTTGTTTTTAAGCTCCACCCATATGGCCTCATTAGAGGACCCTGCTAATATATCATCCCTCCTTACTGCAGTAATTGACTCCTTAATTAATATTGCGACACCCCCTCCTCTTATACCTCCCCCTCTGTCTCGCCTGAAGATTCTGTACCCCGGAATATTGAGCTGCCAATCTTGCCCTTCCCTCAACCATGTCTCCGTGATAGCAACAATATCATACTCCCATGTGTTTATCAACACCTTCAGTTCATCCACCTTATTTGCAAGACTCCTTGCATTAAAATAGATGCCATCCAGCCTTGCCCTTATATATTTGCCCTGTCTACCAAGCTGACTTGTTTTTTTCTCTATAATTGGCAGCACATCCCCCCCTATTTCAGCTCCCCTCTGTATCCCATCCCCCTGCCAAGTTAGTTTAAACCCCCCCCCAACAGTGCTAGCAAACCTCCCCGCAAGGATATTTGTCCCGCTCTGGTTCAGGTGCAACCCGTCCGACTTGTACAAGTCCCACCTTTCCCAGAAGCAGGCCCAGTGATCCAGGAAAGTAAAACCCTCCCCCCTACACCAACTCTTTAGCCACGCATTCATCTGCTATCCCTCTCTCCACACTCCTATCCCTCTCTCCACACTCCTATCCCACTCTCCACACTCCTATCCCTCTCTCCACACTCCTATCCCTCTCTCCACACTCCTATCCCTCTCTCCACACTCCTATCCCTCTCTCCACACTCCTATCCCTCTCTCCACACTCCTATCCCACTCTCCACACTCCTATCCCACTCTCCACACTCCTATCCCTCTCTCCACACTCCTATCCCTCTCTACACACTCCTATCCCACTCTCCACACTCCTATCCCACTCTCCACACTCCTATCCCACTCTCCACACTCCTATCCCTCTCTCCACACTCCTATCCCTCTCTCCACACTCCTATCCCACTCTCCACACTCCTATCCCACTCTCCACACTCCTATCCCTCTCTCCACACTCCTATCCCTCTCTCCACACTCCTATCCCACTCTCCAGACTCCTATCCCACTCTCCACACTCCTGTTCCTCTCTCCACACTCCTATCCCACTCTCCACACTCCTATCCCTCTCTGTTAAGTCTGTGAATTATTTAGTTAATTAAGACACAGACTAATGAGTAACAATAAAAACAGGTCTTTACTGGTTGGAGGTAGGGACTATACGTAGGTCTTTACTTCATGCCCACAGGCAGGAACTGAGGGGAGATCAATACCCACAGTACTATTTATACCCCTATGGCCAGGAGTGGTACTGCGTATCACTACGCCCTACAAGTAGTGCAGTCCTGTCCATAGGTTTAAAGTAGCACACATATTACATACACAACATTCCTCCCTTCTTAGCTTTACAGTCATCTCCCCATTTAACATAACGTAATAACATATATACATATATAACTTCAGGTTTACATAACAGAATAACATAGATACATAGATAACTTCATGTCAAAACAGATCACAGATTCAGTCTCTGCGGAAAACAGTTCACAGATTCAATCTCTGCGGAAAATAGTACACAGATTCAGTCTCTGTGGTGTAGCCGGTTCACGTTGCTGGAGTGACTCATTCAATAGCCCTTCCATGGATTTAACAGCTTGAACTTCCGAACTGATTTGGCTCCGTTCGGAGGGACCACGTGTGTGATCTGGTAGGGGTGATAATGGTTCAGATGGTTATCATCTTCTGCTTCGTCTTTTCCTTTTCTGCTTCTTAGAGACTCTCTGGGCTCCCCTGTCAGCTGCCAGCTGTAGCGCCACCATCTCCCTATGTTCCTTAGACTTTAAGTGATTCATCCTGATTTCTGCACTTTGGGAGTTTTCATCACAAGCTGGGCAGACCAGGTCACTATAATATTCAGTGTCACTCAATAGGTCATGGTAATATTCGGTGTCGTCCTGATCTAGGCCAGCGAGAGGGTCTTCTATTTCCTCCATACCCAGCTGGGCGTTAGCCAGCTTTTGTTCCAAGTCCAGACATCTTTCCTGAAGAGACTTCTTCATGCGTACCTCTTCATCCAGCTTTTTCTGGGCTTTCAGCAAGTCGTTTACTAATGACCTCATTTGAGATTTTACTACTTCAACTTCTTTTGGAGATTGATTGATCGGACTATTCAATCCCTCTACTGGAGCAGCTGTTTCAGCGGTCTGTTGTTCTACGTTGACGTGAGTCAGCGTACTTTTGGCATCCAAGGGCTGCTCTGTTGCAGTCATCTCAGTCTGTGTTGCCACCTCAGCTCTTCCAATAACCTTTGAGAGCTCCGAACCCCTTTCGTTTGAATATTGAAGTTCGTGTTCAAGTTTTTCCCATTTCAGAGTCCTGTCCTTCAGCATATGCAGGAGTTGGCTGACCGTTAACTCCTCTGACATCAGACGTTTTGTGTGCTCCTGCTCCATTTGCTCCAGCAGCTGCTTCTGTTGTCTTTCCAGATGTTCCCACTCTATATCAAAGAACTCTTTCGTCGCATTCATCTCTTGCTCAAAACGGCGAATCATTTGTTCTAATTGCTGTTGCAGTTTGAAATGGAGTTGAGTTCGAGCCCGGTGTCCCTCAGAAATGTGCATGTCAGTAGACTGGACAGACTCAGAATTCTCTATCTCAGTGGAATTCTGTGCTGAAACTTTGTCTTTTGCGCACGGGTTGGTCTTACCATCATCCGTTCCAGAGTCTGGGTTGATTATGTTCACCGAGTTCTCACTCGTTATTCTTTGTAGGAAATGCCAGTCGATATTCATTTTCCTAATCCACTCCCGTCCTAGTAGTGGAGGACCTCCTTCAGATAGCACATATAAGTCCATTATTTGACTTTCTTCGCCCTTGTGGACCACTGTGACCTCAATTTTCCCGATGGGGTACACTCTTTGCCCCGTGTATGTTTTCAATATGAGCTCTGTATCCTGTAGGGGAATATGTTGGAATAACCTTCCATAATCTTTCTTATTTATGACCGTCAATGCCGATCCAGTGTCCAATTCCAGTTTTACTTGGACTCCTTCTATCTGAAGAGTGACCCAAATTGTCTGGAGGTCTGCACCCTTACCAACGTTGAGTACCCTTAAGCTAGCCAGTTCAATACTGCTTAAGCCAGCCAGTTCATTACTGCTAGCGTCTGAATCGGACTCCTGTTCAGCCACCTTGTGTACTTTTGCGTATTTTCCTTGCAGTGACTTCTTGTTGCTGGTCTTCTTCCCTGACCTGCATACTCTAGCTATGTGTCCAAGCCTACCACAAGTTCTACATTCTTGGTTTTTAAACCAACACTGGTTCTGATCATGCGTTGTCTTTCCACAACGATAACATTTGCCAGAACTTACACCCAATTTGTGTGCACTGAGCTCCGGTGACCGTAGCTGCATTGCTGCCGTGCCTCTCGCTGCGGCTTCTTGTGCTGCTGCCATAGTGACCGCCTTCTCAAGCGTCAGCTCATTCTCCTCGAGCAGTCGCTTTTGTGTATCCTGTTTAAATAAACCACACACAAATTTGTCTCGTAGTGCATCTGTCAGTCCCGTTCCAAACTGGCAATATTTCGCTAATTTACGCAATTCCAGCAAATATTCAGCATTGCTTTCATGCTGTAGCTGCCTTCTGTCGTAAAATTTAAATCGTTCCGCTAGCATCAGCGGCGTGGGGTTTAGATGATCTTTCAGGACAGTAACAATCTCATCGAACGTCTTATCCGCCGGTTCATCTGGTGATAACAGGTGTTTCAATTGCCCGTATGTCTTCGCACCCATTAAATTTAATAATGTTAGAGCTTTATCTTGGTCACGAATTTTATTGGCCTTACAATAATTTTTTACTCTTTCAACATATATGGCCCAATCTTCGAGGTCACTATCAAAGGTGCTAATATTCCCGTGTTTAGGCATTGTAGATTTGCAATTTCTCAGATTTTATTTTCTTTACTTGTTATCAAAGATGGCGGCTTCCCGCTCTTGCCGTCGTCCTCCGCCCACAAAATGGCGGTTTTCCCGCGCTTGGCGGTCTTCACCCGTCCCCCGACGCCGTCTCCCTTCAGCCCCGAGTGCGGCCCTTATCTCTGCCGCGATCGATGGCCCGCGCTTTTCACCGCGGCTCTCGCGTCTTCAGTGTCTGCCGACGCTGCGCCTTTCAGCCCGAGTGCGGCCCTTATCAGGGATTGCGATCGATGGCCCTTATCTCCCGATCGCGATCGCCCTTCTACCTCCGACTCCCCCAGCCCTGTCTTTGCAGCCAACGCTGCTCGGCTTACCCACCACCGAGGTTGAAAAAGAAGCTGCAGGATGTCTTCTGTCCTCCAGTTTTCAGTCGCTGATGGAGGCTTCAGGGTCCTAATGCCTGTCGCTTCCAGTGGGGTGGTGCGGTTTGAAACCTCTCTTCAACGTCCTGTCTGTGGACGAAGCCACCGTGGAATAACTGCCGCAGGGTAAGAACCTGACTCGTCGCCAGTGTTAAGTCTGTGAATTATTTAGTAAATTAAGACACAGTCTAATGAGTAACAATAAAAACAGGCCTTTACTGGTTGGAGGTAGGGACTATACGTAGGTCTTTACTTCATGCCCACAGGCGGGAACTGAGGGGAGATCAGTACCCACAGTACTATTTATACCCCTATGGCCAGGAGTGGTACTGCGTATCACTACGCCCTACAAGTAGTGCAGTCCTGTCCATAGGTTAAAAGTAGCACACATATTACATACACAACACTCTCTCCACACTCCTATCCCACTCTCCACACTCCTATCCCTCTCTCCACACTCCTATCCCTCTCTCCACACTCCTGTTCCTCTCTCCACACTCCGATCCCACTCTCCACACTCCTATCCCTCTCTCCACACTCCTATCCCACTCTCCACACTCCTGTCCCTCTCTCCACACTCCTATCCCACTCTCCACACTCCTATCCCACTCTCCACACTCCTATCCCTCTCTCCACACTCCTATCCCACTCTCCACACTCCTGTCCCTCTCTCCACACTCCTATCCCACTCTCCACACTCCTGTCCCTCTCTCCACACTCCTATCCCACTCTCCACACTCCTATCCCTCTCTCCACACTCCTATCCCACTCTCCACACTCCTATCCCTCTCTCCACACTCCTATCCCTCTCTCCACACTCCTATCCCACTCTCCACACTCCTATCCCTCTCTCCACACTCCTATCCCACTCTCCACACTCCTATCCCTCTCTCCACACTCCTATCCCACTCTCCACACTCCTATCCCTCTCTCCACACTCCTATCCCACTCTCCACACTCCTATCCCACTCTCCACACTCCTATCCGACTCTCCACACTCCTATCCCTCTCTCCACATTCCTGTTCCTCTCTCCACACTCCTATCCCACTCTCCACACTCCTATCCCACTCTCCACACTCCTATCCCTCTCTCCACACTCCTGTTCCTCTCTCCACACTCCTATCCCACTCTCCACACTCCTATCCCTCTCTCCACACTCCTATCCCACTCTCCACACTCCTATCCCTCTCTCCACACTCCTGTTCCTCTCTCCACACTCCTATCCCACTCTCCACACTCCTATCCCACTCTCCACACTCCTATCCCACTCTCCACACTCCTATCCCACTCTCCAGACTCCTATCCCACTCTCCACACTCCTATCCCACTCTCCACACTCCTATCCCTCTCTCCACACTCCTAGCCCACTCTCCACACTCCTATCCCTCTCTCCACACTCCTATCCCACTCTCCACACTCCTATCCCTCTCTCCACACTCCTATCCCACTCTCCACATTCCTGTTCCTCTCTCCACACTCCTATCCCACTCTCCACACTCCTATCCCTCTCTCCACACTCCTATCCCACTCTCCACACTCCTATCCCACTCTCCACACTCCTATCCCACTCTCCACACTCCTGTTCCTCTCTCCACACTCCCACTCTCCAGATTCCCACTCTCCACACTCCTATCCCACTCTCCACACTCCTATCCCACTCTCCACACTACTATCCCACTCTCCACACTCCTGTTCCTCTCTCCACACTCCTGTTCCTCTCTCCACACTCATATCCCACTCTCCACACTCATATCCCACTCTCCACACTCCTATCCCACTCTCCACACTCCTATCCCACTCTCCACACTCCTATCCCACTCTCCACACTCCTATCCCTCTCTCCACACTCCTAGCCCACTCTCCACACTCCTATCCCTCGCTCCACACTCCTATCCCACTCTCCACACTCCTATCCCTCTCTCCACACTCCTATCCCACTCTCCACATTCCTGTTCCTCTCTCCACACTCCTATCCCACTCTCCACACTCCTATCCCTCTCTCCACACTCCTATCCCACTCTCCACACTCCTATCCCACTCTCCACACTCCTATCCCACTCTCCACACTCCTGTTCCTCTCTCCACACTCCCACTCTCCAGATTCCCACTCTCCACACTCCTATCCCACTCTCCACACTCCTATCCCTCTCTCCACACTCCTATCCCACTCTCCACACTCCTATCCCACTCTCCACACTCCTGTTCCTCGCTCCACACTCCTATCCCTCTCTCCACACTCCTATCCCACTTTCCACACTCCTATCCCACTCTCCACACTCCTATCCCTCTCTCCACACTCCTGTTCCTCTCTCCACACTCCTATCCCACTCTCCACACCCCTATCCCACTCTCCACACTCCTATCCCACTCTCCACACTCCTATCCCTCTCTCCACACTCCTGTTCCTCTCTCCACACTCCTATCCCACTCTCCACACTCCTATCCCTCTCTCCACACTCCTATCCCACTCTCCACACACCTATCCCTCTCTCCACACTCCTGTTCCTCTCTCCACACTCCTATCCCACTCTCCACACTCCTATCCCACTCTCCACACTCCTATCCCACTCTCCACACTCCTATCCCACTCTCCACACTCCTATCCCACTCTCCACACTCCTATCCCACTCTCCACACTCCTATCCCTCTCTCCACACTCCTATCCCACTCTCCACACTCCTATCCCTCTCTCCACACTCCTATCCCACTCTCCACATTCCTGTTCCTCTCTCCACACTCCTATCCCACTCTCCACACTCCTATCCCTCTATCCACACTCCTATCCCACTCTCCACACTCCTATCCCACTCTCCACACTCCTATCCCACTCTCCACACTCCTGTTCCTCTCTCCACACTCCCACTCTCCAGATTCCCACTCTCCACACTCCTATCCCACTCTCCACACTCCTATCCCACTCTCCACACTACTATCCCACTCTCCACACTCCTGTTCCTCTCTCCACACTCCTGTTCCTCTCTCCACACTCATATCCCACTCTCCACACTCCTATCCCTCTCTCCACACTCCTATCCCACTCGCCACACTCCTATCCCACTCTCCACACCCCTATTCCTCTCTCCACACTCCTATCCCACTCTCCACATTCCTATCCCACTCTGCACACTCCTATCCCACTCTCCACACTCCAATCCCACTCTCCACACTCCTATCCCAATCTCCACACTCCTATCCCACTCTCCACATTCCTATTCCTCTCTCCACACTCCTATGCCACTCTCCACACTCCTATTCCTCTCTCCACACTCCTATCCCACTCTCCACACTCCTATCCCACTCTCGACACTCCTATCCCTCTCTCCACACTCCTATCCCTCTCTCCACACTCCTATCCCACTCTCCACACTCCTATCCCTCTCTCCACACTCCTATCCCACTCTCCACACTCCTATCCCTCTCTCCACACTCCTATCCCTCTCTCCACACTCCTATCCCACTCTCCACACTCCTATCCCACTCTCCACACTCCTATCCCACTCTCCACACTCCTGTTCCTCTCTCCACACTCCTGTTCCTCTCTCCACACTCATATCCCACTCTCCACACTCCTATCCCTCTCTCCACACTCCTATCCCACTCGCCACACTCCTATCCCACTCTCCACACCCCTATTCCTCTCTCCACACTCCTATCCCACTCTCCACATTCCTATCCCACTCTGCACACTCCTATCCCACTCTCCACACTCCAAACCCACTCTCCACACTCCTATCCCACTCTCGACACTCCTATCCCACTCTCCACACTCCAAACCCACTCTCCACACTCCTATCCCACTCTCCACACTCCTGTTCCTCTCTCCACACTCCTATCCCACTCTCCACACTCCTATCCCTCTCTCCACACTCCTATCCCTCTCTCCACACTCCTATCCCACTCTCCGCACTCCTATCCCACTCTCCACACTCCTGTTCCTCTCTCCACACTCCTATCCCTCTCTCCACACTCCTGTTCCTCTCTCCACACTCCTATCCCACTCTCCACACTCCTATCCCACTCTCCACACTCCTATCCCACTCTCCACACTCCTATCCCACTCTCCACACTCCAATCCCACTCTCCACACTCCTATCCCTCTCTCCACACTCCTATCCCTCTCTCCACACTCCTATCCCACTCTCCGCACTCCTATCCCTCTCTCCACACTCCTATCCCACTCTCCACACTCCTATCCCTCTCTCCACACTCCTGTTCCTCTCTCCACACTCCTATCCCACTCTCCACACTCCTATCCCACTCTCCACACTCCTATCCCACTCTCCACACTCCAATCCCACTCTCCACACTCCTATCCCACTCTCCACACTCCTATCCCTCTCTCCACACTCCTATCCCACTCTCCACACTCCTATCCCTCTCTCCACACTCCTATCCCACTCTCCACACTCCTATCCCTCTCTCCACACTCCTATCCCACTCTCCACATTCCTGTTCCTCTCTCCACACTCCTATCCCACTCTCCACACTCCTATCCCTCGATCCACACTCCTATCCCACTCTCCACACTCCTATCCCACTCTCCACACTCCTGTTCCTCTCTCCACACTCCCACTCTCCAGATTCCCACTCTCCACACTCCTTTCCCACTCTCCACACTCCTATCCCACTCTCCACACTACTATCCCACTCTCCACACTCCTGTTCCTCTCTACACACTCCTGTTCCTCTCTCCACACTCATATCCCACTCTCCACACTCCTATCCCTCTCTCCACACTCCTATCCCACTCGCCACACTCCTATCCCACTCTCCACACCCCTATTCCTCTCTCCACACTCCTATCCCACTCTCCACATTCCTATCCCACTCTGCACACTCCAATCCCACTCTCCACACTCCTATCCCAATCTCCACACTCCTATCCCACTCTCCACATTCCTATTCCTCTCTCCACACTCCTATCCCACTCTCCACACTCCTATCCCACTCTCCACACTCCTATCCCACTCTCCACACTCCTGTTCCTCTCTCCACACTCCTATCCCTCTCTCCACACTCCTATCCCACTCTCCACACTCCTATCCCACTCTCCACACTCCTATCCCTCTCTCCACACTCCTATCCCTCTCTCCACACTCCTATCCCACTCTCCACACTCCTATCCCACTCTCCACACTCCTATCCCTCTCTCCACACTCCTATCCCACTCTCCACACTCCTATCCCTCTCTCCACACTCCTATCCCTCTCTACACACTCCTATCCCACTCTCCACACTCCTATCCCACTCTCCACACTCCTTTCCCTCTCTCCAGACACCGATCCCTCTCTCCACACTCCTATCCCTCTCTCCACACTCCTATCCCTGTCTCCACACTCATATCCCACTCTCCACACCCCATCCCTCTCTCCACACTCCTATCCCACTCTCCACACTCCTATCCCTCTCTCCACACTCCTATCCCTCGATCCACACTCCTATCCCACTCTCCACACTCCTATCCCACTCTCCACACTCCTGTTCCTCTCTCCACACTCCCACTCTCCAGATTCCCACTCTCCACACTCCTTTCCCACTCTCCACACTCCTATCCC
The DNA here is from genome assembly GCF_052327205.1 of Somniosus microcephalus. NCBI lineage: Eukaryota > Metazoa > Chordata > Chondrichthyes > Squaliformes > Somniosidae > Somniosus > Somniosus microcephalus. The sequence continues at coordinate 134,798,991 of NC_141000.1, read as the reverse complement.
ACTCTCCACACTACTATCCCACTCTCCACACTCCTGTTCCTCTCTACACACTCCTGTTCCTCTCTCCACACTCATATCCCACTCTCCACACTCCTATCCCTCTCTCCACACTCCTATCCCACTCGCCACACTCCTATCCCACTCTCCACACCCCTATTCCTCTCTCCACACTCCTATCCCACTCTCCACATTCCTATCCCACTCTGCACACTCCAATCCCACTCTCCACACTCCTATCCCAATCTCCACACTCCTATCCCACTCTCCACATTCCTATTCCTCTCTCCACACTCCTATCCCACTCTCCACACTCCTATCCCACTCTCCACACTCCTATCCCACTCTCCACACTCCTGTTCCTCTCTCCACACTCCTATCCCTCTCTCCACACTCCTATCCCACTCTCCACACTCCTATCCCACTCTCCACACTCCTATCCCTCTCTCCACACTCCTATCCCTCTCTCCACACTCCTATCCCACTCTCCACACTCCTATCCCACTCTCCACACTCCTATCCCTCTCTCCACACTCCTATCCCACTCTCCACACTCCTATCCCTCTCTCCACACTCCTATCCCTCTCTCCACACTCCTATCCCACTCTCCACACTCCTATCCCACTCTCCACACTCCTTTCCCTCTCTCCAGACACCGATCCCTCTCTCCACACTCCTATCCCTCTCTCCACACTCCTATCCCTGTCTCCACACTCATATCCCACTCTCCACACTCCTATCCCACTCTCCACACTCCTATCCCACTCTCCACACCCCATCCCTCTCTCCACACTCCTATCCCACTCTCCACACTCCTATCCCTCTCTCCACACTCCTATCCCTCTCTCCACACTCCTATCCCTCTCTCCACACTCCTATCCCACTCTCCACACTCCTATCCCACTCTCCACACTCCTATCCATCTCTCCACACTCCTATCCCACTCTCCACACTCCTATCCCACTCTCCACACTCCTATCCCACTCTCCACACTCCTATCCCACTCTCCACACTCCTGTTCCTCTCTCCACACTCCTATCCCACTCTCCACACTCCTATCCCTCTCTCCACACTCCTATCCCTCTCTCCACACTCCTATCCCACTCTCCGCACTCCTATCCCACTCTCCACACTCCTGTTCCTCTCTCCACACTCCTATCCCTCTCTCCACACTCCTATCCCACTCTCCACACTCCGATCCCACTCTCCACACTCCTATCCCACTCTCCACACTCCTGTTCCTCTCTCCACACTCCTATCCCACTCTCCACACTCCTATCCCTCTCTCCACACTCCTATCCCTCTCTCCACACTCCTATCCCACTCTCCACACTCCTATCCCACTCTCCACACTCCTATCCCTCTCTCCACACTCCTATCCCACTCTCCACACTCCTATCCCACTCTCCACACTCCTGTTCCTCTCTCCACACTCCTATCCCACTCTCCACACTCCTATCCCACTCTCCACACTCCTATCCCTCTCTCCACACTCCTATCCCCCTCTCCACACTCCTATCCCGCTCTCCACACCCCTGTTCCTCTCTCCACACTCCTATCCCACTCTCCACACTCCTATCCCACTCTCCACACTCCTATCCCTCTCTCCACACTCCTATCCCACTCTCCACACTCCTATCCCGCTCTCCACACCCCTGTTCCACTCTCCACACTCCTATCCCACTCTCCACACTCCTATCCCTCTCTCCACACTCCTATCCCACTCTCCACACTCCTATCCCACTCTCCACACTCCTATCCCTCTCTCCACACTCCAATCCCACTCTCCACACTCCTATCCCTCTCTCCACACTCTTATCCCACTCTCCACACTCCTATCCCTCTCTCCACACTCCTATCCCTCTCTCCACACTCCTATCCCACTCTCCACACTCCTATCCCACTCTCCACACTCCTGTTCCTCTCTCCACACTCCTATCCCACTCTCCACACTCCTATCCCACTCTCCACACTCCTATCCCTCTCTCCACACTCCTATCCCACTCTCCACACTCCTATCCCACTCTCCACACTCCCACTCTCCACACTCCTATCCCACTCTCCACACTCCTATCCCACTCTCCACACTCCTATCCCACTCTCCACACTCCTATCCCACTCTCCACACTCCTATCCCTCTCTCCACACTCCTATCCCTCTCTCCACACTCCTATCCCACTCTCCACACTCCTATCCCTCTCTCCACACTCCTAACCCACTCTCCACACTCCTATGCCACTCTCCACACTCCCACTCTCCACACTCCTATCCCTCTCTCCACACTCCTATCCCTCTCTCCACACTCCTATCCCACTCTCCACACTCCTATCCCTCTCTCCACACTCCTATCCCACTCTCCACACTCCTATCCCACTCTCCACACTCCTGTTCCTCTCTCCACACTCCTATCCCTCTCTCCACACTCCTATCCCACCCTCCAAACTCCTATCCCACTCTCCACACTCCCACTCTCCACTCTCCTATCCCTCTCTCCACACTTCTATCCCTCTCTCCACACTCCTATCCCACTCTCCACACTCCTATCCCTCTCTCCACACTCCTATCCCACTCTCCACACTCCTATCCCACTCTCCACACTCCTATCCCAATCTCCACACTCCTATCCCACTCTCCACACTCCTATCCCTCTCTCCACACTCCTATCCCTCTCTCCACACTCCTATCCCACTCTCCACACTCCTATCCCACTCTCCACACTCCTATCCCTCTCTCCACACTACTATCCCACTCTCCACACTCCTATCCCACTCTCCACACTCCTGTTCCTCGCTCCACACTCCTATCCCTCTCTCCACACTCCTATCCCACTTTCCACACTCCTATCCCACTCTCCACACTCCTATCCCACTCTCCACACTCCTATCCCACTCTCCACACTCCTATCCCTCTCTCCAGACTCCTATCCCTCTCTCCACACTCCTATCCCTCTCTCCACACTCCTATCCCTCTCTCCACACTCCTATCCCACTCTCCACACTCCTATCCCACTCTCCACACTCCCACTCTCCACACTCCTATCGCTCTCTCCACACTCCTATCCCTCTCTCCACACTCCTATCCCACTCTCCACACTCCTATTCCACTCTCCACACTCCTATCCCACTCTCCACACTCCTATCCCTCTCTCCACACTCCTATCCCACTATCCACACTCCTATCCCTCTCTCCACACTCCTATCCCTCTCTCCACACTCCTGTTCCTCTCTCCACACTCCTATCCCACTCTCCACACTCCTATCCCACTCTCCACACTCCTCTCCCTCTCTCCACACTCCTATCCCACTCTCCACACTCCTATCCCACTCTCCACACCCCATCCCTCTCTCCACACTCCTATCCCACTCTCCACACTCCTATCCCTCTCTCCACACTCCTATCCCTCTCTCCACACTCCTATCCCTCTCTCCACACTGCTATCCCACTCTCCACACTCCTATCCCACTCTCCACACTCCTATCCCTCTCTCCACACTCCTATCCCACTCTCCACACTCCTATCCCACTCTCCACACTCCTATCCCACTCTCCACACTCCTATCCCACTCTCCACACTCCTGTTCCTCTCTCCACACTCCTATCCCACTCTCCACACTCCTATCCCTCTCTCCACACTCCTATCCCTCTCTCCACACTCCTATCCCACTCTCCGCACTCCTATCCCACTCTCCACACTCCTGTTCCTCTCTCCACACTCCTATTCCTCTCTCCACACTCCTATCCCACTCTCCACACTCCTATCCCACTCTCCACACTCCTATCCCACTCTCCACACTCCTGTTCCTCTCTCCACACAATTTTTTTTTTTTTTTACAATTTTTTTTACAATTTAAATCGCTTTATTGGCATGATAAGTTACATCTTATGTTGCCAAAGCATCAAAATACATTTATGGTTTAGCACATAAACGCAGTTCTATTCATACAGTGTATAAACAGGTATATCCCTGAGTGTATAAATATACATTCGCATTGTTTATATATATTTTTTTCTTAGTTTACTGGTTGTCCCTCTGTTCATGGCAAGCTGTAACATAGTGCGCCGCCAGTGTTATACAGCTTCTCTCCTCTCCCAGTAGGAATGGGAGTTTTTGGTTGTCATTCAGATTTCTGAAATCAGGGCATATTTGTGAGAATTTTTGGTAGAAATTCTCCCTGATGCCCTGATATTTTCCACAAGCTGTGAGGAAGTGCATCTCTGTCTCCACCACTCCCTGACTGCAGTGAGAGCATATCCTGTCCTCTCTTGGCAGCCTGGTCTGCCTGTGTCTGCCTTTTTCGATCGCTAGGCTATGTTCGCTAAGTCTGTACCTTGTCAAGGTTCTTCTCAGTTTGTTATCCTTTACCATGGTCAGGTAATCAGCTATGTTGTATTGTCTGTTTAGGGCCAAGTAGCAATTGAGTTTGCTTTGGGTTTTTGTTGTTTCTGCCCAATATGTCAGATATTTTTCCTTTTGCTTAGCGACGATTGTGTTGGGTCGAATTCTTTGTGTTACCCTGTCACTGTCCTGGGGCTGGTTATTGTTAGTATCCCACTCTCCACACTCCTATCCCTCTCTCCACACTCCTATCCCTCTCTCCACACTCCTATCCCACTCTCCACACTCCTATCCCACTCTCCACACTCCTATCCCTCTCTCCACACTCCTATCCCACTCTCCACACTCCTATCCCACTCTCCACACTCCTGTTCCTCTCTCCACACTCCTATCCCACTCTTCACACTCCTATCCCACTCTCCACACTCCTATCCCTCTCTCCACACTCCTATCCCCCTCTCCACACTCCTATCCCGCTCTCCACACCCCTGTTCCTCTCTCCACACTCCTATCCCACTCTCCACACTCCTATCCCACTCTCCACACTCCTATCCCTCTCTCCACACTCCTATCCCACTCTCCACACTCCTATCCCGCTCTCCACACCCCTGTTCCACTCTCCACACTCCTATCCCACTCTCCACACTCCTATCCCTCTCTCCACACTCCTATCCCACTCTCCACACTCCTATCCCACTCTCCACACTCCTATCCCTCTCTCCACACTCCAATCCCACTCTCCACACTCCTATCCCTCTCTCCACACTCTTATCCCACTCTCCACACTCCTATCCCTCTCTCCACACTCCTATCCCTCTCTCCACACTCCTATCCCACTCTCCACACTCCTATCCCACTCTCCACACTCCTGTTCCTCTCTCCACACTCCTATCCCACTCTCCACACTCCTATCCCTCTCTCCACACTCCTATCCCACTCTCCACACTCCTATCCCACTCTCCACACTCCCACTCTCCACACTCCTATCCCACTCTCCACACTCCTATCCCACTCTCCACACTCCTATCCCACTCTCCACACTCCTATCCCACTCTCCACACTCCTATCCCTCTCTCCACACTCCTATCCCTCTCTCCACACTCCTATCCCACTCTCCACACTCCTATCCCTCTCTCCACACTCCTAACCCACTCTCCACACTCCTATCCCACTCTCCACACTCCCACTCTCCACACTCCTATCCCTCTCTCCACACTCCTATCCCTCTCTCCACACTCCTATCCCACTCTCCACACTCCTATCCCTCTCTCCACACTCCTATCCCACTCTCCACACTCCTATCCCACTCTCCACACTCCTGTTCCTCTCTCCACACTCCTATCCCTCTCTCCACACTCCTATCCCACTCTCCACACTCCTATCCCACTCTCCACACTCCCACTCTCCACACTCCTATCCCTCTCTCCACACTCCTATCCCTCTCTCCACACTCCTATCCCACTCTCCACACTCCTATCCCTCTCTCCACACTCCTATCCCACTCTCCACACTCCTATCCCACTCTCCACACTCCTATCCCAATCTCCACACTCCTTTCCCACTCTCCACACTCCTATCCCTCTCTCCACACTCCTATCCCTCTCTCCACACTCCTATCCCACTCTCCACACTCCTATCCCACTCTCCACACTCCTATCCCTCTCTCCACACTCCTATCCCACTCTCCACACTCCTATCCCACTCTCCACACTCCTGTTCCTCGCTCCACACTCCTATCCCTCTCTCCACACTCCTATCCCACTTTCCACACTCCTATCCCACTCTCCACACTCCTATCCCTCTCTCCACACTCCTGTTCCTCTCTCCACACTCCTATCCCACTCTCCACACCCCTATCCCACTCTCCACACTCCTATCCCACTCTCCACACTCCTATCCCTCTCTCCACACTCCTGTTCCTCTCTCCACACTCCTATCCCACTCTCCACACTCCTATCCCTCTCTCCACACTCCTATCCCACTCTCCACACACCTATCCCTCTCTCCACACTCCTGTTCCTCTCTCCACACTCCTATCCCACTCTCCACACTCCTATCCCACTCTCCACACTCCTATCCCACTCTCCACACTCCTATCCCACTCTCCACACTCCTATCCCACTCTCCACACTCCTATCCCACTCTCCACACTCCTATCCCTCTCTCCACACTCCTATCCCACTCTCCACACTCCTATCCCTCTCTCCACACTCCTATCCCACTCTCCACATTCCTGTTCCTCTCTCCACACTCCTATCCCACTCTCCACACTCCTATCCCTCTATCCACACTCCTATCCCACTCTCCACACTCCTATCCCACTCTCCACACTCCTATCCCACTCTCCACACTCCTGTTCCTCTCTCCACACTCCCACTCTCCAGATTCCCACTCTCCACACTCCTATCCCACTCTCCACACTCCTATCCCACTCTCCACACTACTATCCCACTCTCCACACTCCTGTTCCTCTCTCCACACTCCTGTTCCTCTCTCCACACTCATATCCCACTCTCCACACTCCTATCCCTCTCTCCACACTCCTATCCCACTCGCCACACTCCTATCCCACTCTCCACACCCCTATTCCTCTCTCCACACTCCTATCCCACTCTCCACATTCCTATCCCACTCTGCACACTCCTATCCCACTCTCCACACTCCAATCCCACTCTCCACACTCCTATCCCAATCTCCACACTCCTATCCCACTCTCCACATTCCTATTCCTCTCTCCACACTCCTATGCCACTCTCCACACTCCTATTCCTCTCTCCACACTCCTATCCCACTCTCCACACTCCTATCCCACTCTCGACACTCCTATCCCTCTCTCCACACTCCTATCCCTCTCTCCACACTCCTATCCCACTCTCCACACTCCTATCCCTCTCTCCACACTCCTATCCCACTCTCCACACTCCTATCCCTCTCTCCACACTCCTATCCCTCTCTCCACACTCCTATCCCACTCTCCACACTCCTATCCCACTCTCCACACTCCTATCCCACTCTCCACACTCCTGTTCCTCTCTCCACACTCCTGTTCCTCTCTCCACACTCATATCCCACTCTCCACACTCCTATCCCTCTCTCCACACTCCTATCCCACTCGCCACACTCCTATCCCACTCTCCACACCCCTATTCCTCTCTCCACACTCCTATCCCACTCTCCACATTCCTATCCCACTCTGCACACTCCTATCCCACTCTCCACACTCCAAACCCACTCTCCACACTCCTATCCCACTCTCGACACTCCTATCCCACTCTCCACACTCCAAACCCACTCTCCACACTCCTATCCCACTCTCCACACTCCTGTTCCTCTCTCCACACTCCTATCCCACTCTCCACACTCCTATCCCTCTCTCCACACTCCTATCCCTCTCTCCACACTCCTATCCCACTCTCCGCACTCCTATCCCACTCTCCACACTCCTGTTCCTCTCTCCACACTCCTATTCCTCTCTCCACACTCCTATCCCACTCTCCACACTCCTATCCCACTCTCCACACTCCTATCCCACTCTCCACACTCCTGTTCCTCTCTCCACACAATTTTTTTTTTTTTTTTACAATTTTTTTTACAATTTAAATCGCTTTATTGGCATGATAAGTTACATCTTATGTTGCCAAAGCATCAAAATACATTTATGGTTTAGCACATAAACGCAGTTCTATTCATACAGTGTATAAACAGGTATATCCCTGAGTGTATAAATATACATTCGCATTGTTTATATATATTTTTTTCTTAGTTTACTGGTTGTCCCTCTGTTCATGGCAAGCTGTAACATAGTGCGCCGCCAGTGTTATACAGCTTCTCTCCTCTCCCAGTAGGAATGGGAGTTTTTGGTTGTCATTCAGATTTCTGAAATCAGGGCATATTTGTGAGAATTTTTGGTAGAAATTCTCCCTGATGCCCTGATATTTTCCACAAGCTGTGAGGAAGTGCATCTCTGTCTCCACCACTCCCTGACTGCAGTGAGAGCATATCCTGTCCTCTCTTGGCAGCCTGGTCTGCCTGTGTCTGCCTTTTTCGATCGCTAGGCTATGTTCGCTAAGTCTGTACCTTGTCAAGGTTCTTCTCAGTTTGTTATCCTTTACCATGGTCAGGTAATCAGCTATGTTGTATTGTCTGTTTAGGGCCAAGTAGCAATTGAGTTTGCTTTGGGTTTTTGTTGTTTCTGCCCAATATGTCAGATATTTTTCCTTTTGCTTAGCGACGATTGTGTTGGGTCGAATTCTTTGTGTTACCCTGTCACTGTCCTGGGGCTGGTTATTGTTAGTATCCCACTCTCCACACTCCTATCCCTCTCTCCACACTCCTATCCCTCTCTCCACACTCCTATCCCACTCTCCACACTCCTATCCCACTCTCCACACTCCTATCCCTCTCTCCACACTCCTATCCCACTCTCCACACTCCTATCCCACTCTCCACACTCCTGTTCCTCTCTCCACACTCCTATCCCACTCTTCACACTCCTATCCCACTCTCCACACTCCTATCCCTCTCTCCACACTCCTATCCCCCTCTCCACACTCCTATCCCGCTCTCCACACCCCTGTTCCTCTCTCCACACTCCTATCCCACTCTCCACACTCCTATCCCACTCTCCACACTCCTATCCCTCTCTCCACACTCCTATCCCACTCTCCACACTCCTATCCCGCTCTCCACACCCCTGTTCCACTCTCCACACTCCTATCCCACTCTCCACACTCCTATCCCTCTCTCCACACTCCTATCCCACTCTCCACACTCCTATCCCACTCTCCACACTCCTATCCCTCTCTCCACACTCCAATCCCACTCTCCACACTCCTATCCCTCTCTCCACACTCTTATCCCACTCTCCACACTCCTATCCCTCTCTCCACACTCCTATCCCTCTCTCCACACTCCTATCCCACTCTCCACACTCCTATCCCACTCTCCACACTCCTGTTCCTCTCTCCACACTCCTATCCCACTCTCCACACTCCTATCCCTCTCTCCACACTCCTATCCCACTCTCCACACTCCTATCCCACTCTCCACACTCCCACTCTCCACACTCCTATCCCACTCTCCACACTCCTATCCCACTCTCCACACTCCTATCCCACTCTCCACACTCCTATCCCACTCTCCACACTCCTATCCCTCTCTCCACACTCCTATCCCTCTCTCCACACTCCTATCCCACTCTCCACACTCCTATCCCTCTCTCCACACTCCTAACCCACTCTCCACACTCCTATCCCACTCTCCACACTCCCACTCTCCACACTCCTATCCCTCTCTCCACACTCCTATCCCTCTCTCCACACTCCTATCCCACTCTCCACACTCCTATCCCTCTCTCCACACTCCTATCCCACTCTCCACACTCCTATCCCACTCTCCACACTCCTGTTCCTCTCTCCACACTCCTATCCCTCTCTCCACACTCCTATCCCACTCTCCACACTCCTATCCCACTCTCCACACTCCCACTCTCCACACTCCTATCCCTCTCTCCACACTCCTATCCCTCTCTCCACACTCCTATCCCACTCTCCACACTCCTATCCCTCTCTCCACACTCCTATCCCACTCTCCACACTCCTATCCCACTCTCCACACTCCTATCCCAATCTCCACACTCCTTTCCCACTCTCCACACTCCTATCCCTCTCTCCACACTCCTATCCCTCTCTCCACACTCCTATCCCACTCTCCACACTCCTATCCCACTCTCCACACTCCTATCCCTCTCTCCACACTCCTATCCCACTCTCCACACTCCTATCCCACTCTCCACACTCCTGTTCCTCGCTCCACACTCCTATCCCTCTCTCCACACTCCTATCCCACTTTCCACACTCCTATCCCACTCTCCACACTCCTATCCCTCTCTCCACACTCCTGTTCCTCTCTCCACACTCCTATCCCACTCTCCACACCCCTATCCCACTCTCCACACTCCTATCCCACTCTCCACACTCCTATCCCTCTCTCCACACTCCTGTTCCTCTCTCCACACTCCTATCCCACTCTCCACACTCCTATCCCTCTCTCCACACTCCTATCCCACTCTCCACACACCTATCCCTCTCTCCACACTCCTGTTCCTCTCTCCACACTCCTATCCCACTCTCCACACTCCTATCCCACTCTCCACACTCCTATCCCACTCTCCACACTCCTATCCCACTCTCCACACTCCTATCCCACTCTCCACACTCCTATCCCACTCTCCACACTCCTATCCCTCTCTCCACACTCCTATCCCACTCTCCACACTCCTATCCCTCTCTCCACACTCCTATCCCACTCTCCACATTCCTGTTCCTCTCTCCACACTCCTATCCCACTCTCCACACTCCTATCCCTCTATCCACACTCCTATCCCACTCTCCACACTCCTATCCCACTCTCCACACTCCTATCCCACTCTCCACACTCCTGTTCCTCTCTCCACACTCCCACTCTCCAGATTCCCACTCTCCACACTCCTATCCCACTCTCCACACTCCTATCCCACTCTCCACACTACTATCCCACTCTCCACACTCCTGTTCCTCTCTCCACACTCCTGTTCCTCTCTCCACACTCATATCCCACTCTCCACACTCCTATCCCTCTCTCCACACTCCTATCCCACTCGCCACACTCCTATCCCACTCTCCACACCCCTATTCCTCTCTCCACACTCCTATCCCACTCTCCACATTCCTATCCCACTCTGCACACTCCTATCCCACTCTCCACACTCCAATCCCACTCTCCACACTCCTATCCCAATCTCCACACTCCTATCCCACTCTCCACATTCCTATTCCTCTCTCCACACTCCTATGCCACTCTCCACACTCCTATTCCTCTCTCCACACTCCTATCCCACTCTCCACACTCCTATCCCACTCTCGACACTCCTATCCCTCTCTCCACACTCCTATCCCTCTCTCCACACTCCTATCCCACTCTCCACACTCCTATCCCTCTCTCCACACTCCTATCCCACTCTCCACACTCCTATCCCTCTCTCCACACTCCTATCCCTCTCTCCACACTCCTATCCCACTCTCCACACTCCTATCCCACTCTCCACACTCCTATCCCACTCTCCACACTCCTGTTCCTCTCTCCACACTCCTGTTCCTCTCTCCACACTCATATCCCACTCTCCACACTCCTATCCCTCTCTCCACACTCCTATCCCACTCGCCACACTCCTATCCCACTCTCCACACCCCTATTCCTCTCTCCACACTCCTATCCCACTCTCCACATTCCTATCCCACTCTGCACACTCCTATCCCACTCTCCACACTCCAAACCCACTCTCCACACTCCTATCCCAATCTCCACACTCCTATCCCACTCTCCACATTCCTATTCCTCTCTCCACACTCCTATCCCACTCTCCACACTCCTATCCCACTCTCCACACTCTTATCCCACTCTCCACACTCCTGTTCCTCTCTCCACACTCCTATCCCTCTCTCCACACTCCTATCCCACTCTCCACACTCCTATCCCACTCTCCACACTCCTATCCCTCTCTCCACACTCCTATCCCTCTCTCCACACTCCTATCCCACTCTCCACACTCCTATCCCACTCTCCAAACTCCTATCCCTCTCTCCACACTCCTATCCCACTCTCCACACTCCTATCCCTCTCTCCACACTCCTATCCCTCTCTCCACACTCCTATCCCACACTCCACACTCCTATCCCACTCTCCACACTCCTTTCCCTCTCTCCAGACTCCGATCCCTCTCTCCACACTCCTATCCCTCTCTCCACACTCCTATCCCTCTCTCCACACTCCTATCCCTCTCTCCACACTCCTATCCCACTCTCCACACTCCTATCCCACTCTCCACACTCCTATCCCTCTCTCCACACTCCTATCCCACTCTCCACACTCCTATCCCACTCTCCACACTCCTATCCCACTCTCCACACTCCTATCCCACTCTGCACACTCCTGTTCCTCTCTCCACACTCCTATCCCACTCTCCACACTCCTATCCCTCTCTCCACACTCCTATCCCTCTCTCCACACTCCTATCCCACTCTCCGCACTCCTATCCCACTCTCCACACTCCTGTTCCTCTCTCCACACTCCTATCCCTCTCTCCACACTCCTATCCCACTCTCCACACTCCTATCCCACTCTCCACACTCCTATCCCACTCTCCACACTCCTGTTCCTCTCTCCACACTCCTATCCCACTCTCCACACTCCTATCCCTCTCTCCACACTCCTATCCCTCTCTCCACACTCCTATCCCACTCTCCACACTCCTATCCCACTCTCCACACTCCTATCCCTCTCTCCACACTCCTATCCCACTCTCCACACTCCTATCCCACTCTCCACACTCCTGTTCCTCTCTCCACACTCCTATCCCACTCTCCACACTCCTATCCCACTCTCCACACTCCTATCCCTCTCTCCACACTCCTATCCCACTCTCCACACTCCTATCCCGCTCTCCACACCCCTGTTCCTCTCTCCACACTCCTATCCCACTCTCCACACTCCTATCCCACTCTCCACACTCCTCTCCCTCTCTCCACACTCCTATCCCACTCTCCACACTCCTATCCCGCTCTCCACACCCCTGTTCCACTCTCCACACTCCTATCCCACTCTCCACACTCCTATCCCTCTCTCCACACTCCTATCCCACTCTCCACACTCCTATCCCACTCTCCACACTCCTATCCCTCTCTCCACACTCCTATCCCACTCTCCACACTCCTATCCCTCTCTCCACACTCCTATCCCACTCTCCACTCTCCTATCCCTCTC